>NC_133658.1:538208301-538449075 GCF_037893015.1 Macrotis lagotis
AAGGAACTGGTTATTGACCTATTTGTATGCAGCATATTCCATTCTTTTTAACAGAGTCAACTTACCTAAACTGCAAATAGGTCATGATTTAAAAAAACCAGACTTTTTAAAGAGCTAAAACAATGGAGGATAAAGAACTTACCAGTTTCTAAATCCAAACTTGACAAAATAGTACACACCTAAGCCCAGTCAGTTTTCTGAGTAATGAATGCTTCAGGTTTATAAGGTATACAAAATAAAAAAAAAAAAACCCAATAGGTTAGTAGAAAGCTGAACCACCTCATTAGGATGACAAATAGATAGGACTATATTTCCAATGGAGAAACAGTGTCATTATTAATCTTTACCAATTAGAACATATTGAGAAAAAGTAATGCCAGAAAATGATGTCCCTATCCTATAAACAAGGTATGGGATTACCACATATATTTTATTTATTAAAATTTTATGGATAGGATCTCTCATTTGTATTAGGGAATTTCCTTCATGAAATTAAGCTTGACACACCTCAAGAGTAAACTTGGAGAAGGGATTATTTTTTTTAAAAGGTTGCATATTTTGAAATTTTACCTGAATTTCTTTTTAGTCTGACTTCATTGCACTAAAAAGTGGCACTTTTGAATTCTCAAATAAATGGTAAGTGTCCAAATGTGAAAGTAATTAAACTGTGCACAAACTTAAAGTCTACGACTTTCCAAGAGATAATTAAATTTGCAGAATAAAAAGAAGAGCATGCCCATACAAAATTTAGTCCAAAGTATGCTAAAAGCTAGATTATTAAGCTGTCAGAAGGCTTTGTATGTCACTCAATAGTCAGTCAAGAAGCAACAATCAAGCAAATGTCATGTGCCAGACATTGTGCAGGTTCTGGGGACTACAAATAAAAATAGGAAGATGAACAGTTACTGCATTGATGGAGATATATAATATATATATACACACATATATATATATATATATATATATATACATATAAAATGATGTTTTAATTTATTTTTCCAACTACATGCTATGGTAGTTTTTTTTAACATTTATGCATTTGCATATTTATGTTACACATTTTTCTACCACCCTCTCTTCCCTCCTTTTTTAAAATTTATTTTCATCCATATGTACATGTATACTTTTTAGTTTACAAAATTTCTTTCCACCACCTTCCCCTCAGTGGCAAGCAGTCAGGTCACAGCATTGTCTTTATGTATTTTTGATAAACATGTATATAGATTAGTTATCTTTGGTATGAGGAATTAGGATTAAAGGAAAGAGATTCATTAGAGATGATTTTTATAAAGTATTCATCAGATTCAGAAGGGTTTTTTTTTCTTCCTCTGGATAGGCATAGCATTGTCCATAGCCAGTCTAATACAGTTGTCCTAGCTCTCTGAACTTCTGAGAAGAGCTGCTTCCACAAAGGTTGTTCATCTCACAATGTTGTGTTTAATGTGTACAATGTTCTTTTGGTTCTACTCCCTTCTCTCAGCATCAGATCCCATAAGTCATTCCATGCTTCTCTAGAGTCTGACCACTTGTGTGTGTTTTTTTTATAGAACAATAGTGTTCCATAGTATTCATGTATCATAACTTGTTTAGCCATTCTTCAGTTGATGGGCATTTCCTCAATTTTCAAATCTTTGCCACTACAAAAAAGAGCTGCTATGAATACTTTGGAATTCTGTAGGATTTTTCCACTTTTTATAATTTCTTCTGGATATAAACCTAGAATTGAAATTGCTGGGTCAAAGTGTATGAAAAATTTTATTGAGTTTTGGGCTTAGTTCCATATTCCTCTCCACAAAGTTTGGATCCCTTCACAACTCCACCAGCAATGCATCAAAGACCCAATGCCCCACAATCACTCCAAAATTGATCATTTTCCCTTTTTTCTCATGTTGGCCCATATGCAAAGTGTGAGTTGATGCCTCATTGTTATTTTAATTGGCATTTATTTATTCAATAATGTTTTGGAACATTTTTCATATGATTATATATAGCTTTGATTTCTTCATTTGAAAACTGTCTGTTCATGTCCTTTGACTATTTGTCAAATGGGAATGACTTGTGACCTTATAATTTGATACAATTCCCTATTTATTTTAGAAATCAGACCTTCATCAGAACTCGTAGTTATGAAGTTGTTTTTTTGCTTTCTGCTTTGCTTCTAATTTTGGCAGCATTGATTTTATTAGTGCAAAATCTTTCTAACTCCAGTTCTTGTTTGGTCATAAATTTATCCCCTTTCCATAGATCTGATAGAGTATTTCTTGATCCATTAATTTATCTACATTGTCTAGCTTTGCGTCTAAATACTTTACCCATTTTGACCTTATTTTGCTATAGGGTGTGAAATGTGGGTCTATGCCTAGATTTTACCACGCTATTTTCCAGTTTTCCCAACAATTTTTGTCAAATAGTGAGTTCTTATCCCAGAAGCTGATATCCTTGGGTTTGTCAAATAGTAGATTGCTGTAGTCATTTTCTGTGGCTTCTATTGAACCTATCCTAATCCACTGATCTATTACTCTATTTTTAATTCCCTACCCCTTTCTGATGGCAGTGAACAGTCTGGTAAAAGTTGTACATGTACATGTTTGTTTAACATATTTACATATTAGTCATTTTGCATAAGAAGAATTACAACTAAGGGGGAAGAAAGAAAACCAACACAGGAGAGAAGGAGCTTATATTTTAATGATAACACATAAAAGGAAGGGGACAAATGAAGATATCAGGTTAAGGGTCATGATAGACAAAAACCAGAAAGTCAAAAGTGTATCTTGGAGAGAAATGAAGACATGGATGATCCAGACAATCTTCTGGAATGTAAGAAGGAAACATCCAATTAGAGGGCAAGGTCACAGGGATAGAGGGTTTATCAAATGGTTGGAAGGTCTAGCTATTAGGTATATACCATAATACCTCTTTAAATTGACCTGAAGAAGGAAATAGCAAAATGCTCCAAGGTATTTGCCAATGAAACCTCCAAAGGGGACACAAAAAGTCAGACACAACTGAAAAATGACTGAACAATGATAGCAACAGGATAGCTCTATGCACCTTAGTTTTATTTTAGAAAAAATGAATATAACATAAGTAAACTTATAGGATAGTTATAAGGAAATGGATTATAAAATGTAAATAAGGGCATGCTGCATAGTTATTACTTTGATTATATAGACAAAGCATGAAACTTAAGTGTCTTTGTTGATCTGTATCAATAATGGGAGGCTCCTGGTTCTCAAAGTTGATAGTTATGTATCTAGAATAAAATCCACATGAACAAAATTTTCAAAAATATGTAAACTTTTATTAAATATATGACAAAAAGTGTTTAATAAGTTTCTAAAGGTTATAAGAGTTCAGGAGAAGGTGTAAGTTATATAATTTGAAATGCTGACCAAAGTACTATATATTCATTCTCAAAAAAATCGTTGCAATTTCAATATTGTTTTTTAATCCAATCCTTTTTATCTCATAGGAAATTTTGGAAATGCTTCTCTTCATTTCTTACAGTGGGAAGTATCTCGTTAGTTTTTCTGGGTCTTAGTTTCTCAATTTGTCAAATTAAAGTACTAAGCTCATTGATCTCTAAAGCCTAATGTAGTTCTAACATTCTATGATTCAATGACAATAGAAAAAGACCCCAAGAATGTACAAGTTAAAACACTGGCTCTCGCAATGGGGTGAGAATCTAAAGGATGAATTCAAAAAGAAAGATAAAGAAGAATCTATGGTCAGTAAGAGTGGTGACATTGGGAATTAGTTTCCTTCCTGGAAAAGACTTGGTAAAGGAAATGAAAGTCACTTGAAATATCACATACTATATGTTTCTTCCTTAAGGATATGATTTCTCTTTCATCACATTCAACTTAGATCAATGCATACTATGGGAATGACTGACCAACTCCTCCTGGGGGGGGGAGGGAAGCAAGATTGGGGGAAAAATTGTAAAACAAAATTAAAAAACCTTTCTAAAATTAAAAAAAATACTATTGTGATAGGGATTCAAATCTACCATGGCCTTTCATGGTAGAGTATCAGGATTTTTTTGAATGATAGTCTAACACAGAAGGAGATGATGATGGGCAGAACATCATTGAGAGAAGTTGTCTAGCTTTATGGATATATATCCATGATATTTCCATCATATATGAAAATTTTTTATTAGCTACTGAAATCCCTTATCAAATATTTTAGAGCTTAAAGAGGGAACAATATGAAAAGCTCAACATGCATATGATTTGTTACATCTAGGTGTCATAGTGAAAAGCAAATTCAACATGGTGTCATGGTGATCTTTCTTCCTCAAATTCTTTTTAGTTGTGTGAATCCAGACAAGTCATTAGTTTGCATCAATGTCCTTATCCGTACAATAGATATAATTCAACAACTACCTTGCAGGGTAGTAAAGATCAAAATGTGATAATATTTAAGGAATTTTTTACAAATCTTTAAGTTCTATAAGGAACAGAGCCAGAGAGGATAAGGGGTCAGGGAAGACTGGAGAGATTTCTCTGCTCTCCCTCAGGGTAGGACTCTGCTGTTTGCCTACACTGGGAACCAGGTTGCAGTTTGTGATTCCATACTAAGACAGCAGGATCCTCCTAGTAGCTCCAGGACAAAGGGAAGTACAGGGGCCATCTCCATATCAAAGCACAGGCAAGAGATCATAAGACCTTTGAGGAATAAAGGTCCCAGTAAATAAGTTCTCTCTTAGGCTAAGGAAATGAGTGAACAACAGACAAAGAAGAATCTGACCATAGAGAATTACTTTAGTCACATGGAAAATCAAAACCCATACTCAGATGATGACAAAATTGAAGCTTCAATATTCTCTGGAGGGTTAGCCAATATGGACTGCAACAAAAAGTGAACCATTGGAGAAGAAAATGGAAATAGTAAATGGCAAATCATTCTAGCATCTCTGTCCAAAAAATCTTCATGGACAATATTAGCTTTGTCTTGAGTAGACTTTGGGAAATAGTGAAGAACAGTACTTGGCATGCTCTGGAACCTAGGGTTACAAAGCGTTGAATAAGGCTGAACAACTGAACAATGATAATGTGCAAAGTACTGAGTATATAAAAAGAAGTAAAACAGTCTCTTCTCTCAGGGACTCATATTTTGAACAGAGAAGAAAATGCATATGAAAAATTTAAAAGTCAGATGAAAACATCTCAAAGATCTTAGCATGTAGCATTAAAGCAAATGATAAGATCTCTTCTTCAATGTAATTTCCATGGATAAAATCATATCAGTTTATGATGTTGAACTATCTGACAATGTTGAAGACTTTGATGTTGAGACCTTTTCTGAGTCTTTAAAATACATGGCTGTAGCATCTGCAAGAAAATTGCAAATCTACTGATAACATTGTTAAGGAGGCTGCAAGCATTGCTTGTCCAAAGGCTCTTGGATTATCTCCATAAGTTTATGCAGAAAAATAGTTGTCAAGATAATTTTGCTACTTTGACTTGCAAGGAGCATGCTGTCTTTTGTCACTTCTTCAGAATATCTTTTTGCTTCAGCCAAGTTTGCTCATGTGCCCTGTGAATGGCAGTTCTTTGACATTGCTGTTCTTTGCAATTGATCACCAGTTATTGCCTTTTTCCCATAATAATTCCTCAAAGATTAAGCTTTCTTTGAAGGGTTTGAAACATTAGGATAGTTTTTGTAAGCTTGTTTGCAGAAGGATCAAATGATCCAATTCATTATTTCTCTATTTAATAGGCTATTTAAATCAACCTCACCTTTGTTCTCTAATTTAGGAATGAATCATTGAATTTGTTATAATGCTGGTAATCAAATAGCCTAAAATACTTCTTTTTACAAATGGAAATCTATGGAAGCTAACTGATACGTGCAAAGCCACACAACTAAATCCTTTATATGATATAGTAGAATGAACCTTGGATTTGGAAACTCAGGATTGGGTCCTAATTTTAATCGTTACTCAATGTATGCATTAACACCTGGAATGTCATTTCTCTAGACTTCATTTTCCTCATTTAAAAAATAAAGGCATTACCCAAGACAGCTGTGAAGATCCCTTTCAAAACATCCCTTTTAAAACAATGAACTATAATTTAATCATCCAATAATTTATTTAAATTTTACAACTATAAGGCTGCTTTATGGTTTGTTTGTTATAGCTAGATAACAAAAGATAGCAGATGTTTATCCCAGTCATGGAAAGTTAGGAACCTTAGAAATTAGCTGACTGATCCCAAAGAGATGACAAAAAATGGTAAAAACCCCACATGTACAAAATTATTTATAGCAGCTCTTTTCATAGTGGCAACAATTAGAAATTGAGGGTATGCCCATAATTTGGGGAATTCTGAATAAATTGTGGTATATGAATGTGAGGGATCACTATTACTCTATAAGAAATGGTGAGGGATGGGACTTCAGAAAAGCCTGGAAAGACTTGTTTGAGGTGATGCTAGATGAAATGAACAGAACTAGAAGAACATTATGCATGCTAATAGCAAAATTATATGATGATCAACTCTGATGATCTTTCTCATTTAAGCAATACAGTAATCAAAGACAATTCTGAAAGATGTGATGGAAAATATCATTCATAACCAGAGAAGGAACTCTGGATTTTAAATGCAGTCCAAAGTATGCTATCTTAAATTTTTAAAATAGGCCTTATATATTAGGTTATTTTTCCCCCTCTAATGCTTTATTTTCCCTTTTTTTGATTTGATTCTTCTTTCACAGCAGGATCTTTATTTAACATAGCTATACATGGATAAGCCTATGTCAGATTGTTGCTTGTCAGAGAGAGAGGAAGAGAAGGAGAAAAAATGTGAAACTAGAAACCATGAAACCAAAAAATGATTGTTGAAAACTATCTTTGCATGTAGTTGGAAAAATAAATAAAGAAAATATTTAAAAAGGTAATGGAGACTTCCAGCCAAATGGCAGAGAAAATCCAGGTTCTGTGCTAAGATCTCCAGAACTTCTCTCATAAACAATATGAAATAAACATCTTAATGGAAATTCTATCATTAAAACTCAAAAAGAGAAGCTAGGAAAAACAGCAGATACCTCAAGGTCTGTCTTTGGGGATTGGTGGTGTGGCAAGTACAGAGTGCTGACAGCCAGTGGGGGAGGGATAAGAGCCAGACTAATCTAAGATCAGCCCTGGGGGCTTTCACTGTGAGACCACTTCACTGTGGGAACCAATTCACTGTGTGAAGCACTTCACTCAGAGAAAATAATAAGAGAGTGTAGGCATGGCCGTGGGTTTGACAATCTGGGACTTACAGGAAGGACAGAAGTGGTGGTTCCAGCCTCTAGCACCCCTACTGGCCTGGAGGAGATATTACATCCAGTGAGAAAGGACTCCAACACCATCTACTAGCCACTCAGTGAGCAAAGCCTTCAGGACCCTCTACTGGCCAACTGGATATATTATGGGCAGTGAGTAAAGCCTCTATACCAAAGCTCTGTGAACCAGCCCCTGCCCCAACACAAAATCTTAGGAAAATTAAGAATGTCCAGTGTGAAGGGAGGACCATAGAAAAATTCCTAGAAGGAAAAAACCCTAATTCAGAGAGATGTAGAACTCAGGAGGAGAATATGATTTGAGTCTCCAGCACAGAAGATTTCCTTGAAGAAATAAGGAAGGAGTTTAGAAATCAATTAGAAAATTTGGGAAAAGAAACCTAAGAGAAAATTAACACCTTGCAACAAGAATACAAATCTTTGGAAAATACAATTGGATAAATGCAAAAAGAAAATAATTCTCTCAAAACCTCAAATGATCAAAGAAAAAACTCTAACAAAATAGAATTGACCAATTGGAAAAGGAGTTGCAGAAGGTAAATGAAGAAAATTCTTCCCTAAAAAAAGAATGAAGACTTTGGAAACCAATGACTTCATGAGAGAACAATAAATGCTTTAAAAAATGAAAGAAGAGAAGAAACTGTTAAATACCTCATTAGCAAAATCACTGACATTGAGAATAGATTGAGAATAGATAATTTAAAGATTATTTGTCTCTCTGAAAACATTGAAGAGGAAAAAAGTCTGGGCTTAATATTACAGGATTTAGTGATGAAAAACTGCCCTGATATCATGGCACCAGAGGGCAAAATAATTACTGAAAAAATACATCATTCCCCTCCAGAAAGGGATACCAAAATGAAAACAGCAAGGAATATTGTAGCCAAATTCCAGAACTATCAGATAATAGAGAAAATCATGCAAGCAGCCAAAAAGAAACAATTTAAATACAAAGGAGCCACAGTAAGGATTACATAGGACCTGACATCACCAACATTAAGGGTTCAAAGGGCCTAGAATATAATATTCCTGAAAAACAAGGGTGTTTGGAATGCAGCCAAGAATCCACTATCAGGCTAAACAGCTTTCTCTTACAGGGCAAAAGATGGACATTTAATAAAATAGGAGACTTCTACCTTTTCCTGATGAAAAGACCAGAGCTTAATAGACAATTTGGGCTTCAAACAGAAGACTCAAGAGACATATGAAATGGTAAATTTTTTTTAAAAAGGGGCAGGAAGGGGGGAAAAAAAAAACTGGTATCAAATAAGATGAAACTGGCAATATCCCTACCTGGAAGAAAGACTTCAACAGTTCTTGAGAATTGTAATTCTATTAGAGAGAATTTTATAATCTAGAACAGATGGATACCCATGACTTATTTGAGAATGTTATCCAATAAGATGAAACTGGATATATATACTAACCTGGGAGAAAGACTCTAATAACTCTCAATAATTGTAATTCTAGAGATCAACCAGAGGTAATGGACACTCATGACCTCTCTGTGACTCAGATAGAATAATTTAAAAACAATACCTCCTTAAAAAGGAGGACAGTAAAGAATGGGAGAATGGAGGGAACTGAATGGGGTAAATCTCATTACATTAAGAGGTACAACGGACTTATTGCAATAGAGGAGAATAAGGGAGGAGGTAAGAACCACCTGAATCATACTCTCATTAGATTTGGCTTAAAGTTAACATATACACATTGAGTTAAATTAGAAAACTTATCTTACCTTGAAAATGTTAAAAGGGGAAAAGGGGAGGGGGAGGAAAGAGGGGAATCAACAGAAGGAAGGGATGGAAGAAGAGGCAAAGGGAAAGGGGAAAAAAGAGGGAGGGAGGTTGGATATAGTAGGATAAACACAAAAGGTGGCAAAATTCAGAAACAAAACACTGGGAATATGGATAAAGGGAAAAGAGGGGGGTGGAATACAAACAGAGGGAAGATAATATGGAAGGCAATAAAGAGTTAGTAATTATAACTTTGAATGTGAATGGGATGAATTTACCCTTAAAATGTAAGCAAATAGAAGAGTGGATTAAAAACCAGAATTCTACAGTATGCTGCTTACAAGAAACTCATCTGAAGCAGAGAGATACATAGAAAGTAAAAGGTAAAAGGTTGGAGCAAGATATATTTTGTTTCAACCAAAGTGGAAAAAGCAGGGGTAACAATTCTTATCTCAGACAAAGAAGCTGCAAAAATATATTTTATTAAGAGAGATAAGGAAGGAACCTACATCTTCCTAATAGGTACCATAGGCAATAAAGTTATTTCAAAAATAAATATGTATGCATCCAATGCTATAGCATTTAAATTCTTAGAGGAGATGATAAAGGAGTTACAGGAAGACATAGACAGCAAAACTCAACTAGTGGGAGACCACATACTCCCACTTTCAGATTTATGTAAATCTAACTGTAAAATAAGCAAGAAGGAAGTTAAGGAGGTAAGTAGATTGTTAGAAAACTTGGACATGATAGACTTATGTAGAAAATTGATTGGGGTTAGAAAGGTATATGCTTTCATTTTTTTTGCAAGACAAACAGGGTTAAGTGGCTTGCCCAAGGCCACACAGCTAGGTAATTATTAAGTGTTTGAGACCGGATTTGAACCCAGGTACTCCTGACTGCAGGACCACTGCTTTATCCACTATACTACCTAGCTGCCCCTGTATATGCTTTCTTTTCTGCAGTACATGGCACTTACACAAAACTTGAGCATGTACTAAGGCATAAAAACCTAATAATCAATTGGAGAAAAGCAGAAATAGTGAATACATCTTTCTCAGATCATAATGCAATAAAAATCATATGCAATATTGGACCAGGGAGATATAGAACCAAAACTAATTAGAAACTAAATAACCTCATTTTAAAGAATGAATGGATCAAACTACAACTTATAAAAAGAATTAATTATTGTATTCTAGGTAATGATAATAATGAAACAGCATACCAAAATCTATGGGATATATAAAAGGTGGATGTCAGGGGATATATTATATCATTAAATGCTTATATGACTTAATTAGAGAAAAAAGAAATCAATGAACAAAATATGCAACTAAAATTTTAGAGAAAAGAACAAATTAAAAAAACCCAAGCTAAATACCAAATTGAAATTCTAAAAATTAAAGGAGAAATTAATAAAATTGAAAGCAAGAAAATTATTGAACTAATAAATAAAACCAAGATCTTGGAAAAAAACATAAAATTGGTAGACTTTGGCCAATTTGATTAAAAAAAAAGAAAGAAGAAAACCAATTTACTAGTATTATAAATGAAAAAGGTGAACTCACCTCCAATGAGGAAATTAAAGTAATAATTCAGAATTATTTTGCACAACTCTATAACAATAAATTTGATAATATAAATAAAATGGATGAATATTTGCAAAATTATAAGTTGCCCAGGTCAAATGAAGAGGAAATTTAATACCTTAATACCCTCATCTCAGGAAAAGGAATTCAACATGCCATTATTGAACTCCCTAAGTAAAAATCTCCAGGGCCAGATGGATTCACAAGTTAATTCTATCAAACATTTAAGGAACGAATGGTTCCAGGTATATATAAACTCTTTAGAAAAATAGGTGAAGACAGAACTCTGCGTAACTCTTTCTATGACACCAATATAGTGCTGATAGCTAAACCAGGAAGAGTTAAAACAGAGAAAGAAAATTATAGACCTAATTCCCTGATGAATATACATGCAAAAATCTTAAGTAAAATGTTAGCAAAATGACAACAACAAGTTATCACTAGGATAATATATTATTACCTGGTAGGATTTATCCCAGGAATGCAGGGTTGGTTCAATAGTAGGACATATAACTAATTATATAAATAGGAAACCTACCAGAAATCTTATGATTATATCAATATATGCTGAACAAGCTTTTGACAAAGTAGAGCACCGATTACTACTAAAAACACTAGAGAGTGTAGAAGTAAATGGATTTTTCCTCAGAATAATAAACAGTATTCATCTGAAGCCATCAACAAGTATTATATGCGATGGGGTTAAGCCAGAGGCATTCCCAATAAGATCAGGGGTGAAAAAAGGATGCTTAATATCACCATTACTATTCAACATCTTATTAGAAATGTTAGTTTCAGCAATAAGAGAAGAAAAAAGTAATCAAAGGAATTAGAATAGGGAAAGAAGAGCCAAAACTCTCACTCTTTTAGATGACCTAGAGAATCCCAAAAAGTCATCAAAAGAACTACTAGAAATAATTTGCTACTTTTAAAGTCTCAGGATATAAAATAAACTCTCACAAATCCTCAACATTTCTATATATGACTAGCAAGATGCAGTAGAAAGAGGTCAAGCAAGAAATCCCTTTCAAAGGAACTTCAGACAATACAAAGTACCTGGGAGTCTACCTGTTAAGGCAGACTCAGAAACTTTTTTGAAGACAATTACAGAACACTTCTCACCCAAATTAAATAAGACTTAAATAACTGGGCAAAGACCAATTGCTCATGGATAGGCCAAGCAAATATAATAAAAATGGCAATTCTACCAAAATTGAACTACTTGTTTAATGTTCTACCAATCAAAATTCCAAAATAAAGACTTTAATGGGTTAGAAAAAATTGTAAGTAAATTCATATGGAAAAATAAAAAGTCAAGAATCTCCAGGGATTCAATGAAAAAAAGGTGCAAAAGACAGTAGCTTACCCCTACCAGATCTAAAATGATATTATAAAGCATTAGTCATCAAAACTGCTTGGTACTGGCTAAGAAACAGAGTGGTGGATCTATGGAATAGACTGGGTGCAATAGCAGGAAATGATTATAGTAATCTGTTTGATAAACCCAAAGAATCCAGCTATTAGGATTAAAAAATCTTTGAGAAATTTGGGAAAATTGGCAGTTAGCATGGAAGAATCTTAGATTAGACCAATACCTCACACCCTATATCAAGATAAAATCAAAATGGATATGGGATTTAGATATAAAAAAACATTATTATAAGCAAACTTAGAAGATCCAGAAATAGTTTACTGTCAGATATATGGAAAGGGAAGCAATTTATGACCAAGGACGTGATGGAGAACACCATTAAAAATAACTTAGATAATTTTTTTACATTAAATTAAAAAGCTTTGTATAGACAAAACCTCTGTAACCATGATCAAAAGAAATGTAGTAAATTGGGAAATATTTTTATGACTAGTATTTCTGACAAAGGACTCATCTCTAAAATATACAGACAACTGAGTCAAATTTTAATAAAAACGACAAGCCATTCCCCAATTGACAAATGGTCAAAGGATATGCAAAGGCAATTTATAGATGAGGAAATCAAAACAATCCATAGTCATATGAAAAATTGCTCTAAATCACCAATTATTAGATAAATACAAATTAAAACATCCCTGAGGTACCACCTCACACTTCTCAGACTGGCCAATATGACCAAAAAGGACAATGATCAATGTTGGGAGCGATGTGAGAAATCTGGGATACTAATACATTGTTGATGGAACTGTGAACTCATCTAAACTTTTGGGAGAGCAATTTGAAATTTTGTTAAAAGACAATAAAAATGTGCATACCTCTTGATCCAGAAATACCACTACCGGGTCTATACCCTGAAGAGATTATGAAAAAGCATCAAAACTTCGCCTGTACAAAAATGTTCATAGCAGCTCTCTTTGTGGAGGCAAAGAAATGGAAACTGGGGGAATCTTCATCAATTGGGAAATTGCTTAACAAACTGTATGTGATGGAACACTATTGTTCTATTAGAAACCAGGAGGCATGGGAATTGAGGATGTAAGTATTTGCATGAACTGATGCTGAGTGAGTTGAGCAGAACCAGAAGAACATTTTATACCTTAACAGCAACATGGCAGTGATGATCAACTTTAATGGATTTGCTCCTACCAACGGGGCAAAAATCAGATGCAATTTTGGGATATTTGCAATGGAGAATGCCATCTGTATTCTGAGAAATGATTGTGGAATTTGAACAACGACCAAAAACTTTCTATGTACCTTTAATTTTAAAAAACTGTAGCATCTTACTCTCTTCAGAGCCAACTAAGTCAGTCTGAAGTCTTTCCTTATTTTTGGAAAGGATAGCCATCTCCTTTCACAAAACTTTCTTCTTCCTGTGACACTTTGATCCACCTTGGGAACCCAATATCTCTCTTTTAGGTTAATAATATGATCATTCATTTGCACCTTAGTGTGATTGAGAATGAATAGGCAGTGTCATTTCTCAGGAGTGTTTTTATTTTAAGTATTATTTTCCATTGAGGAATGAAATGCTTTGCCCTACAAAAGGAATTTAAAATATTAGGGAGAAGGTCAGGGAGAACTTATTTTAAAAGCATAATACATATCCAGTCAACTATTTCTGCACAGATCAAAGATTTCCTTGCCCCCAAAGATTGGATTATGACTTCCTTTAGTGAAGGATACTTGAGAACAAAAATAGAACCATTTTGACATAAAAGAAGAGATCATGATATAATTTAACTGGTCTGGTTAAGATCAGTTCTTTATGATTCTTTTCCTTAGGAATATTCTCATTTCAAAATAATCATGAGAATGACATTTTCTAAAGGGCAAATATTTTAACATCAGGAAACTGAATTAGCTTTAGTTTGAGTGGTTACAATTAGCACTCTGAGTCCACATGTTTAAAATAGTGATAATATGTTCTGTTTTTTGTTGGGGTTTTTTAGGGTTTTTTTATTGTTCAATCATTTTGAGTTTTTGTGATCCTTTTTTTTTGTCTTTTTTTGGCAAGCCAATGGGGTGAAGTGACTTGCCCAATGCCACACAGCTAGGTAATTATTAAGGGTCTGATGTCAGATTTAAACTCAGATCCTCCAGGGCTATTGCTGTATCCACTGAGCCATCTAGCTTCCCTCTTTGTGATCCTTTTTTTGAGATTTGCTTGGCAAAGATACTGGAGTGGTATGACATTTCCTTTTCCTCTTCATTTGTAAAATGAGGAAACTGAGATAAATTGGGCTAAGTGATTTTCCAGAGTCACATAGCTAGGAATCTGAGATTATATTTAAACTCAGGAGGTGATCTGTACACACTGTGCCATCTAACTGTTCCATGTTCTATTTAGCTAATCAAGTTTCAGTAAAAATCAAATGGTATTATTTGTGTGAAGTATATTTGTAAACTGTAACTCATTATATAAATACATAAATGTTAGTTCTAATTCAATAAATGTTTACCAAACAGTGCACTTAACATATAAGAGGCACTGCTAGATGCTGAAGGAGATGTAGAAATGAATTAGGTTGGATCCCTGCTGTTTGCCTTTACTTCAAGATAGCTATTTGATTTTGGGAAAGAGAGAGACAAAGGAGCTGGATAGAATCAACAGTTCCAGAGTGTCCAGGGCAGGGAAATTGATTGTGACAATGCAAGACTTTTATTAGCAGCCAAAGCTGGGGGGACCTGATGAAAAAAAGATGTATAGTGTCAGAAGTGGTGGAAAAGGATACATGATGTACTTGGAGTTTTAGATATTGCAGAAGCAAAACTTTCCCCAATAATTTCAGATGAATGGAATCAATTCTTTCTTTTTTTTGTGTATGAGAGTTCTCATCCATTTATTATACACACACACACACACACACACACACACACATATATGTATATATATGAAAGAAAACTGTGTATGTCATGTATATCAGACAAGGGATAATAAATAAGGGTAAAAAAAACCTGATTTATCAGGGACCTAAAGATATGGGATCCAGTAAAGAAGTTAAGTCAAAGAGGGATTGCCTTGTAGATGATACATCTTGCTTCTGTTTCTGGATAACAGTACCAGTTTGCCAAAAAGCCCCAGGTGCCTGGAGAGCCAATTACATAAGATCCACAATGAATATAGAGTTTGACATAACTATCCATTGAAAAAAATCAAGTTGATACATTTCTATTGTCCAGAATAGGTTATATGGTTGGATGAAATTCTCACATATATGTGTATGAATAGAGAAATATGCATATACATATGTGTAAATAAACATAGGTTTATTGTGAGTCACATAATATCAATTTATATTAACAATATGAATTTATTATACTTCATTATATGTGGTATACTTACTATATAAATACATACATATGTAAATATATGTATGTGTGTATATGACAGACTCTCTAGACAGACAATGATTTGATCCCAAAACTAAAAAAGTAAGTATTAGATGACTTTTGGAAAATTGTCCAGTTCTGTTTAAAGATCTCAATCTTTTCTCTGAAATGAAGTCCCATATTTTTCCCCTAATTCCAATCTCTTTCCAAGGGTGATATTGGATTACAAACAATGAAATTCTACTTTCACAGAAGATTTTACGTTAGGAATCACTGAAAGGGCAACAGAAAGACAAAGGGTACTGATCAATAGATTATAATCAATGACAAATGAAATGATTTAAGGAAACAGAATCAGATTGGCATAGAAGAAATGTGTAACTTTAAAAAAAGATGGGCCAATTACACAATGTTTCAGGAAAATTCTATGTTTGATGCAAAAATAACATAAGATAAGACAATCTTATATCATTCCATAGTTAATAAAATGAAAATATGTATTTAGCCATAGTAAGAGTGACTTTAAAAGTCATAGGCACTGAAGACATTCTGTGTTGGCTTAACTGAACAATGCTCCCTTGTTTAAACTGTCAACATCTCGATGTGCCTAGAACTCCTTATGGTTGTTTTGTACTTAGTTGTCTAGGAAGTGATTTAATAGTTTAAATCATCAGTCTCTTAACCCATTTAAATTTCCAAGATTATCCCAAGAATTTATAAAGAAAAGTATTCTAATTTTATTTGTGTAGGTTTTAGGGTATTGCTTTCTTCATTCTTAATGGGAACCAGTAATAATCAGTGCAATCCACATGCCCCTTTGGTTTTCTCTCAATGCCAACAGAAATGGAGTAAGGCCCCACAATTGTTAAGTGAACTTCTCTGTCTCTACCTTCTTTCCCTGGCAAACTTATGGGAAGTCATGAATGATAGTTACAAAGGATGGGTTCACATAAATGGACTGCATTTCACTTATGGAAGGAATAATACACTAATAGGATCACAGGTACCCCAAGGCATTTGAGTAGTGGAGTATATATGGATTGAGATGCTTCTGGTGCTTGATCTCCCCCTTATTTTCACCTTGCAATATTATCCAGATAATTTTGTTAATTGATTTATGGTCTAGTCTGTAAGTAATACTATATAATTAGACCTGAACTTGATTGTAAGGAATCCAGCTATTCTGTCTTGTTGAGTAATTGAATCAATTTTCAAAAATAGAAATTAAGCATTTATTAAACTTAATGTGCAAGTCCTTAAGGATTTACAAATATTACTACATTTCATCCTCACAACAATTCTTTGAAGTAGGTATCCTTTATAGTTGAAGAAATAAAAGCAGACAGAGGGAAAGTGACTTGCCCAAAGTCACACAGCAAGAAAAAATTTTCTGAGGCAAGATTTGTAACAAGGTATTTATGACCAGAAGTCTAATATTCTATTCACCACCCACCTAGCTACCTCTAAAATATCTAATATTGAATCCAGGTAATATAGAATTACAGAATTACTTGGAACATGTATGGGAAATTTATAAACTAGATTGCAGCACTGTACCATTAAAACATTAATGCATTTGCAAGATACCAAGAATGTTGTTATCTTCAATGGTTTATTAATCTCAGAGCTTCATCATCCTGATATCTGAAATTGGCCTGATTCCTGAACTTAATCACTACTAAGTTTTTGAACTCCATCTGGGACTAACATGATCTTGATCTGCACCCTCCCTCTTGCCTTCTGCCTTCTGACTCTGCTTAGTAACCATTATCTCTGGGAAATGACATCTGTTTTGCATGAATAATGAAAATTTTTTTCTTCCCAAACAGAAAATGCAGTCTTTCCCTGCTCTTAATTGTCTACCTACAGTTGCTTACTGAGTGGTCTCTCTGTATCCCCTTCTTCCCCTTTCCAAACCGTCCTTTCACTCCTGGCAAAAATCATCTTAATATATAGTCCTGACTATATCACCTCATAGGTGAAAAACTTTTACTACCTTCTTGTTCCAATAGTATAAAATACAAATTGACACTTAAGGTGTCATAATCTTATCTCTATGTTCCTTGACTTATTTTACACTGTCTCAGTCATAATATACTATTACTAATGATTCCTTGAAATTAATAAACCATCTCTATCCCTGTTTATGTAGGTTACTCTCTGCTTGTAATGTACCTTCTTATTAAGTCTTCCTGTCAAAATTTTTCTCTTTATTCAAGCTCCACTGGATTCCTTTCTTGATTATTCTTTCTCATTTTTGAGTACTTTGTCAGTTTCTCTTCTTCCCTTCCATCACATTCCAGTGTGTATTAGACCTTTCTATTAATGCATGTGCTTCTAAAGGTTTAACAACTGCTCTCTGGAAAAATCCATGTATAACAAATTTCTAAAAGTTTTAGCAGTATTATTAACATTTTCTTCATAACTTTCTTAAATATGGACAACTCACAAATTCTCAATTGCAGCATTCAATGAATTCTGCACTGTAAATACTCTCCCTGAAAATTGAACAATCACCTCTTATGAGCCAGTAGGAATTAAGTCCAGTATGTTATGTTCCTTACTCAGGAGACCTTTAGGTTTTTGAGGCAGAGAACTGTGTTATTTTATATCTTTGAATCCTCCAAGCTGAGTACAATGCCTTAGAGGCATAAAGTGTTTGTTGAAATGAAAGGGTGAAAAGAGAAATTAATTCCAAAATTTAAGAAAAAAATGAGAAAAACCCAAAGTTTTTTGGGTACTCTGCTTAGCCCTAAGAATACCAATACAAGTAGGAAAAAAGAGAGTTCCTGTCCTCAAAGAGAGCTTATATTTTAATGAATGAAAACAAAACACACACACACACACACACACACACACACACACATAACACACCTTGAAAAGATGCACTTTATTCTCTTTTTTTTCTACTCTGTTTCAATGAATCATTCATTTACCACTTGCTGACTGGGGATGTTGTAGGTTGGGAAAACACTGTCCTAGATGACCTCTGAAATTCCTTCCATTTATGTAATTCTGTGCTTCCATAGTCTTTGCTGTTTTAGTGACTTAGAGTAAACCACAGGTACCCCTTGAATTTAATGAGATTATTCCAGAGCTTTCCAGATGATTTTTCAAGAGCTTTCTCTCTGAAATAAAACCAAGGCTAGCTTTCCTTAAAAGGTATTGAAGGGGAAACTAATTGGCACAGTTGATAGAACACTAGCCCTGGAGTCAGTAGAACCTGAGTTCAAATCTAGCCTCAGAAACTTAATAATTGCCTAGATGTGCAACCTTGGGCAAGTCCCACTTAACTCCATTGCCTTAAATAAATAAAAAAAAATTAAAAATTTTTTCAAAGGTATGGAAACCATCCTTGAAATTTTACTGACTCAAGGATCAAAGTCTCTGGCTCTTAACAGAGATCAATTTCTGGATACCTCAGTACAAATTATCCAAAAGGAACTGCAGGTATATTCTGATGTTTGGCAGGTGGAAGATTATTGGTAACTGAGGCAAGCCAATATCCTACCTCCCCAGGCTATACTCACAATTATTTCAGTCTTTCCCACTTTGCTGGTACTTTTAGTGTGTGTGTGTGTGTGTGTGTGTGTGTGTGTGTGTGTGTGTGTGTGTGTGTGTTTTGTTTTCAACCATTAAAATATGAGCTCTTTGAAGACAGGAACTATCGTTTTTCCTACTTGTATTCATATTCTTAGCGCTAAGCACAGTACCCAGCCCACAATAAACACATAATAAATGCTTGTTGACTTGTTAATTTGTTCAGTTTACTCATCTTGGGGTAACTATTCTTCTTGAATATCTTTTTTTACTATAATAAAGTAAATTACCCTTTATTTTCTAAGCTTTTTATGATTTAGGGGTGGGAATGGAAGAGAGCTTTATATTTTCAGCACTGGTAGGTTACTAATAAACAGGGTTAGAGAGGAGCTTGAGACAGTTCAAGAAACTGGAACCTGCACAGTCCTTTATGGACCAGGGTTAGAGAAGTTAGGAACAGTTGAAGAGATGGGAATTCCAACAATCCATCATGTAACAATCCATCATGTATAAAGAACAGAAAAAGTTTAGAGCAATTTAATAATTTAAACTTAGTTTGTTAATTTGATGTGTGTGTAAATACTTTTAATTTGTAGTTATAGGGCAAATTAGGGATTTAAGGTTAAAGTAATGTACTACCACTCATACCTCCATACCTCATTTGATGGGTGAGGGAGATGTAATACTGAAGTTTCTTTATTATATTACTTCATTTAACTTTTAGGAAAATATGGGGAGAGGAATTTTTCAAATTGAAGAGAATATTTATTATTTGAAGTATAAAATGATTTTCCACTACCTGGAAAATTAATCAATAAGAATTCAACCCAACAACTATTCATGTAGCTCTAGCACTCTGCCCTACAGTAGAAATAATCATCAAAAAAGGGAAAAAAATGCAGTCTCTTCCCTCTGGAAGCTTACATTCTGTTTAAATGTATATAATACATAGGATAATTTTCAGGTGACTTCTACATTTTTTGGATGTGGCAGGTTTGTATTAAAAATAATTTAGTCAACATATCATTTAAAAAGATGACCAGACAAAAACTTATGTGAAACTTTTAGAGAACAAAATAAGGTGTAGAAAAAATATCTATTATTCCTGAGAAATGGGTATAACAGATTGAAGAAACAACTATTATAAACTCCTACCAATTTATATGCTATTCTATAACTGAGAATTGTGATTATTTATACAAAAGAAGGTCTGAGGTTGCCTTTTATACTATCTAGAAAGACAGGGTTAGTTGAGACAATTAATTCTATGAATAAGATCTCTGGGGAAAGTTTTAAAGTGGAGTACACACTGTTTTTGAGCACTTTTGAAGCACCACTCACAGTATGTAACAAGCAATCCCAGTGCTATGTACAGGCTATTCTGGTGTATTTGATAAAGAATATTGTGAAGGGCATCTCCTTGACAACATCTCCAAAACAAAGAGATGAGGCTTTGGTGTGTTTTTGATAGCAAATAAAGCTGAATTTCTTTGATTCTTCCTCTTTATTAATTTGAACTAGACTTCCTCTCATTTAAAACAAATAGGATTTTATTGCCTAATAGAATCTTAGAAAATTTAACATTTCATTAATGGCAACCACAAACAATTCTTAGTATATGTGATGCAATAAACTGGTTTTCTACCATTTTTATCACTTCATACTATGAATTCACTTTGCAATTGAGAATGATTGTTCAGGAAAATCAAGGATATGTTGCTTCAGTCTCTATAGGAGGAGATCTAGAAAAAAGCATGATATTGATAGCTAAGGCCCTATGTTGCCAGAATGACTACTTTTCTCAAGAGTCTTGACCCTTCATTATACAATGGACAGTTTGTCCTTCATTCTAGAACAGAACCATGCCATCAGGAAGGAGATATCATGACTTGCAAGTCAACTGGATTTAAGTGAAGAAGCACTGTGCAATGTCTCCGTCTCACTTTCTTCTAGAGAGTCATCTGAATTTAGTGACACGATATTGATCAAGAAGATTAAAGATGGTGCTAGATGCAGTAGAAAACCTTGGCCTTTGTAAGCTAAGGTCTTTCCATTTGGACATGGCAGGTTTTTTCCTAATAAAAATAATTTTTCCAACATATCTTCACTGAAGCAACATGCAATCAGTGATTCAGGCTAGATGATTATGATGATGATGATGTTGATGTTGATGATGATGTTTATCCTTCATCCTCTAAGAAGACCATGATATCAGGAACTTAATGACAAGAGAAGCAAGTGAATTGGATTTGAGTGGGGAGGGTTGCTGTACTCACCAATCTCACTTTCTCCTCCACAGCCATCTGGGTTCAGTGACCAGATACTGATCAGGATGACTGGCCATTGTCCTGGATGTGAGGCAATTAGTGTTATGTGATTTGCCCAAGGTCACATAGCTAGTAATTTTCAAGTATGTGGGCCCAGATTCAAATTCAGTTCCTCCTGACTCCAGGGAAAATACTCTCTCCATTATACCATCTATCTTCTCTCAAGGTTATGTTAAAAAAAAAGCTTAGTTCAAAGGAAATCATTTTTGTTGTTTTGGAAAAGGACCATGACATTAGGATGTAGATGTTATGACTTGCAAATCAAACGGGTTTAAGTGAGGCAGCACTATGCAAAGTCTCCAGTCTCAGTTTCTCCTCTGGAGTTATCTGATTCCAGTAGACAGATATGGCTCAGAATGATTGTAGATAGTCCTCAATGGACTGGGACACACTGGCTTTTTAAAGTTACTCCTTTCCCAGATCACAATGTAACTGAGACAATACTTATTCAGTCATTACAGTTAGGTGAAAGAGATAAAACAAAGAGGAGAAAAATGATCACTTACCAAAAAAAGGAAGGAAGGTATAAGGAAAAAAAGGATGAAGTAAAGGAAGAAAGAAATGAAAAGGTAGGAAAGTCCGATTTGTCATAAATGAAGCTGCTCCTATTATTTATGAAGGTTGCTGTTTTTCTTTCAAAGAAGACCAAAAAAGCAAAAAAAAATCAGTCAGAGAGTAGAAGAAGTTCAGGGTTTCTGAACAAAATAGAAACAATCATTATTTGCATTTGTTCTGAGACATCAAAATTCAAACAATGATCACAATGATCAAGTGAGACTATTTTCCACAGGAGGATGCATTAGTTCATTAGGAAGAAGCTCCCAGGGATCATACTCCTGGAATAAACATCCATGAGAAACACACTTTCAT
Source organism: Macrotis lagotis (assembly GCF_037893015.1). NCBI lineage: Eukaryota > Metazoa > Chordata > Mammalia > Peramelemorphia > Peramelidae > Macrotis > Macrotis lagotis. The sequence goes on from NC_133658.1 coordinate 538,230,431, forward strand.
ATATCTCCTGACTTTATTTAGAATTCATCTTTCATGAAGATATGGTAGAAACATTCTGCTGCCATTCATACTGCCATAGGATAACCATTATCTTCCTATTCTTATAACTTACGTATTCTAGAAAATTCCCAAACTGACCTCCCATCTGAACTCTGATTTCCCAAAATGTGAAAACTTACAAATTCTAGGGTTACTTGTTCTCAGGCAATTCCCTGCTACTGCTTGTTGTTACAATGAAACCAGACACTGGATGTCAATAAGCAAAAACTGAGGATGAAGATAATAAAAGAAAAACCGATAAAACTGTATCCTTCAACTCAAGTACTTCCCTACAATGGCTCCCTTTTCTCTCTTAGAGGGGGGGAAAAAGCAAAACTGCATAGGACTTTAGAGTGCTTCAAAGTTTTACCCCAGTTCACCTATCCAGATATTCATAATATTCAACTTCACATATTCTGCAATCACATATTATTAAATTCTGCACAAACCCATCATTCATACACCCTACTTCCTAGAATACTTAAGATTTATGCAATTTTAATTGAAGTATCATAGCCAATAAGAATCAAATCCTGATCGCTCTTGTTTCTAATGTACCTCATTTCCCTTTCCTACATTTTGTAAATAGTTCTGAAACTGCTCTCTTCCCTCTACATCTTCTTATATTTCTCTAATGCTACTCTTTTCATCATTTCTCATAATACAGCAATATCCCATTTCATTTATAAGTCATAATCTGTTCAGTCAAATCCTTATAATCACTATTCTATAGTTCTTTTTTTATTTGCTATAAGAGGTAAATGAATATTATTGTGTGCACATGACTCCTCTCTTTGTTTGATTTTATCTTTTTAAATATAGTCCTAATAGTGGCATTGTTGAGGAAAAGAGTATGCACATTTTAGTAACTTTGGGGTACACTTCCAAAATGCTTGGCAGAATGATAAATTCACAGCTGCAAAAATAATAAATGACTGTATCTATTCTCTCACATTCCCTCCAAAAATGTCATTTACCTTCTCCATCATCTTTATCTGATGGATATGATTTGTCTTATTATTAGAGAGTTAGAGCTATTTTTTTCATATATCTGTTGATAATTCTTCAAGAACTTCCTGTATATATCTTGACAATTTTTCTATCAGGGAATGGCTAATATTTTTAAATTTAATTCTGTTCTCTAATTCACTAAGATATTGAACTTGTATTGGAGAAATGATGCAAAGATTGTTTTCTTAGTTTTCTCATGTCTGAATTGAACTATTTTGTGTTTATTTGTGCAAAAGTTTTTCATATGTATGTAATCAAAATACTCCATTATTTATGCTGTGATCTTCTATATTCCTATTTTGTCATGAACTTTTCTATAGATATGTAAAATAATACCCATTTCTTTGTCTCTTTAATTGATTTTTGTGATTTTTTTTCTTATCTGGGTCATGCATTCATTTGGAGAACACTGTAATCTCTTGATCTATATATAATTCCTGCTAGATTGCTTTCTTATTATTCACAATAACTGTTTTTCTCATAATAAGGAGTCCTTATCTCCATTCTGAACTTATATTTTGGAAGTGGTGGTGGCGGTAGAAATTCCTCTAATACTGAGATTAATATGTTTTTGAATGTTAACCTAGAAATCACTCATAGTTCCATCTAGATTTAATTCCTCTTTGGCAGTTTCTTTATGACTTATTAAATTCTTTTATTTTTTTGTGTGTGAGGGGAGCAATGATGAAGAAGAATGTCTCCATTGTTTAGTCTAATAAACTCCAATTTAAGTTTTTTTTTTTTTTTGTAGGTTTTAGGCAAACGGGGTTAAGTGGCTTGCCCAAGGCCACACAGCTAGCACAGCTAGTTAATTATTAAGTGTCTGAGACTGGATTTGAACTCAGGTACTCCTGACTCCAGGGCCAGTGCTTTATCCACTATGCCACCTAGCCGCCCCAATTTAAGTTTTAAAATTAAATTTTTAGAAATATCCATCTATTCCATTTAAGCTGTTAGAAGTCTAGATTTAATTGGACTAATAATTTATTTGCTGTGAATTTTCTTTTTATCATTTTTCATTTGGCAATTTGGTTTTCATCTTTTGTTTAAAGGCAGTTGGTGGCATAGTGGATAGAGTAATTGACAGGCAGGTGTCAAACACTTACTAGCTATATAATAGTCACTTGGCTTTGTCTCAGTTTTCTCAACTATGAAAAGGTAGATAATAATAGCACCTCCCTCCCAGGATTGTTCTTAACTTCAAATGAGCTAATTCTTTTTTTTTTTAAAGATTTTATTTATTTTGAGTTTTACAATTTTTCCCCCTAATCTTACTTCCCTCCCCCCACCATCCCCACAGAAGGCATTTTGTCAGTCTTTACAATATTTCCATGGTAAACACTGATCCAAATTGAGTGTGATGAGAGAGAAATGATATTCTTAAAGAAGAAATATAAAGTATAAGCGATAGCAAGATCAGACAATAAGATGTCAGGGTTTACTTTTCTAAATTTAAGGTAATAATCCTTGGTCTTTATTCAAACTCTGCAGTTCTTTCTCTGGATACAGATGGCACTCTCCATTGCACACAGCCCCAAATTGTCCCTGATTGTTGCACTGATGGAATGAGCAAATGCATCAAGGTTGATCATTGCCCCCATGTTGCTGTTTGAGTGTACAGTTCTTTTCTGGTTCTGCTAATCTCACTCAGCATCAGTTCATACAAATCCCTCCAGACTTCCCTGAATGCCCATCCCTCCTGGTTTCTAATAGAACAATAGTGTTCCAATACATATAACCACAGTTTGCTAAACCATTCCACAATTGAAGGACATTTACTTCATTATTAATTCTTTGCCACCACAAACAGAGCTACTATGAATATTTTTGTACAAGTGAGGTTTTTACCCTTTATTCATCATCTTTTTAGCTTATAGACCGAGGAGTGGTATTGCTGGATCAAAGGGTATGCAGTTTTTTGTTTTTTTTTACAAATAATGTTTTTTATACATTAATAAAATATTCTTGTTTAAGAGTAAACAAAATACACCCCCCCAAAAAATATAGACTTACTTGAGCAATAAAGTAAAGGGGAGAGAAAAAAATAAAATTAAAAAAATAATAGTAATAATTGTAGGTATGGGGGCGGCTGGGTGGTGCAGTGAATAGAGCACTGGCCTTGGAGTCAGGAGTACCTGGGTTCAAATCCGACCTCAGACACTTAATTATTACCAAGCCATGAGGGCTTGGGCAAGCCACTTAACCCCATTGACTTGAAAAAATCTAAAAACAAAAATAATTGTAGGTATGGCCAGGTGGCGCAATGGACGGAGCACCATCCCGGGAGCCAGGAGCACCTGAGCCCATATCTGGCCCCATACATCCAACAATCACCCATCCATGTGACATGCAAGCCACCCCAAACCAACTGCCCTGAAAAAACCAAAAAAAAAAAAAAAAGAACAGAAAAAAAGACCCTAAATAAAATAAGATAGTAATAATAGTAAGGGTGGCTGTGTGGCAGACAGAGAATTGGCCTTTTAGCCAGGAGTACCTGGGTCCAAATCTGGCTTCACACACCGAATGATCACCCTGCTATGCGGCCCCAGGCAGGCAACCCAGCCCCATTTGCCCTGTACCCCCCCAAATAATAATAATAATAAGTGTGCTTCAGTCTTTGTTCCAACACCAACAACTCTGTTGCCAGTGGTTCACTCTTTATGATAAGTCCATTGCAAAATTTACTTCCATATTTTTCCACCACTGCCATTGCTGACCGCAACTCCCTGCTTTCGTATTTCTCCACTACCAGGTACTATATTTTCTCTCTCCTTTCACTCTGACTCTGCTGTAGGGTAGCTGAGTGGCACAGCAGACAGATCCCTGATCCTGGGGCCAAGAGGCCCCAAGCCCGCATACCACCCCGTAGCCCCAGTATCCACCTGGCCCTTTGGTCCTGGACAGGCCATCCAATCCCAGCCCCTTGCAAGAAGTAAAAAGGAAAATGTGTTATATCTGACCACTCTCCCCCCACAGTCCATCCTCCCCTACATCACTCACATGGCCCCTTTTCCCATGTCCCCTCACTTTTCTTCTTACTCCAGATGCCTATACCCCATTGAGTATATATGCTGTTTCCTCTCCTAGCTACCTCTGATGACAGCAATGATTCCCTAATTCCCCTTTGTCTTCCCGCCTTCCAGATCATTGCAATAGCTCATTGTAATAAAGGAAAATCTTGTTGCAAGAAATATCTTGGCCTATTCTGCCTCTTCTTTTTCTTCCTCCCTTTACATTTCCCTTTTTTCTACTGATTCCATTTTTGCACCATATTTTATCTTCAAATTCAGCTTTCTCCTGTACTTCAACTATAAAAGCTCCTTCTACCTGCTCTATTAACTGAGAAGGTTCATATAAGTGTTATCAGTGTCATTTTTCTATGCAGGAATACATGCAGTTCATCATCATTAAGTCTCCCATATTTTCCCCTTCTCCTCCAATCTCTATGCTTCATCTGAGTCCTGTATTTGAAGATTAAACCTTCTGTTCAGCTCTGGCCATTTCAACAGGAACATTTGAAATTCCCCTGGTTCATTGAGAGTCCATCTTTTTCCCTGGAAGAGGACATTCATTTTTTCTGGGTAGTTGATCCTCAATTGCATTCCAAGCTCTTTTGCATTCTGGTATATTATATTCCAAGCCCTACGAGCTTTTCATGTAGTTGCTGCTAAGTCCTGTGTGATCCTGACTGCAGCTCCATGATATTTGAATTGTGTCCTTCTGGCTGCTTATAATATTTTCTCTTTGACTTGGGAGTTCTGGAACTTGGCTATAATATTCCTAGGGGTTGGTTTTTTTAGGATCTCTTTCTCGGGGGGATCAGTGGATTCTCTCCATTTCTATTTTCACCTCTGCTTCTAGGAAATCAGGGCAATTTTCCTGTAGTAATTCTTTGAAAATGATGTCAAGGCTCTTTTCCTGATCATGACTTTCAGGTATTCCAATAATTTTTAAATTATCTTTCCTAAATCTCTTTTCCATATCAGTATTTTTTTTCAGTGAGATGTTTCACATTTTCTTCTAATTTTTCATTCATTTGGTTTTGAAGTAATGAGTCCTGATTTCTCGTAATTCATCAATCTCCCTGAGTTCTATTCTTTGTCTGAAGGATTTGTTTTCCTCAGAGAGTTTTCTTATCTCTTTTTCCATCTGGCCAATTTTGTTTTTTAAAGCATCTTCTCCTCCATAACTTTTTGAACTGTTTTATCCATTTTACCTAAGCTGGTTTTTAGCATGCTACTTACTTCAGCAATGTTTTGGATCTCCTTGAGTAGCCTATTGACTTCATTTTCATGTTTTTCCTGCATCTCTCATTTCTTTTCCCAGTTTTTCTTCTAAATGCCTCATTTCATTATCAAAGTCTTTTTTGAGCTCTGTCATACCCTAAGCCCAATTTCTGTTTCTCTTGGAGTCTTTGGATGCAGGAGCTTGTATTTCCTCATCTTCAGAGTGAATATATTGATCTTTCTTGGGATCATAGATAATGAATTTCTCAATGGTGTTCCTCTTTTTTCTCTGCTTGCTCATTTACCCAGCCTAAGCCTGTTTTGGGGGTGCTTCCTGAGCTTTTGGGACACTCCCAAGAGGGTCTCAGTGTGTGAGGCTCTGTCCTCCCTCCTGGTCTGTGAATGACCATATGATCCTCCCTCTGCTACCAGCCTGAGGTGTTGGGGGCCCCTGCTGTTCTATGGGGGGCCCTAGACTGTGATCAGGATCTGAATGTGTTCACAGTCCCAGAGTCCTGCCCAGTGGCAGAGGACAGAGCTCAGAAGTATCTCCTCACTCCCCTTCCTCAGCTCATTGGGCTCATGCCCTAGGGGCTCCTACTTACCAGCTCTACCTGCTTATGTTTCCTAGATCTGGAATTCAGTGGCCATGCTGCTTGCTGTGTGCCCTGAGGGCTGGACTTCACATGCTCTCTGGCAGACGTCCCCTGCTGTTCCTCCAATTTGAGCCTGGTGCTCCCCGGGGCATAGCTCAGGAAACTTCCCTGCTGCTGTGAGCCACTGCTCCCAGTGCCCTGGGGCTGCCTCAGTGAGGCTGAAGTTCTTTCACTCTGGCAGGCCACCCCTCTGGCGGGCCTGCCCTTCCAACCCCTGGGAGCAGAGCCTTTCTGCTCTTTTCCAGGTTACCTTGAGTAGGAGAACTGCCTCACTGGGACCCTCTGTGGGTTCTGTCTCTTGAAAATTTAGTTAAAGTCCTTAGTTTTGAAGATTTATGAGAGAATGCCTAAGACACAATCTGCTCTTGTCACCCCAAATGAGATAATTCTTGCAAAGTACTTAGCATAATGCCTGATACAAAATAGTGACTTAATAGATATGTGTTCCTTTCTGTATTTCCCCACTTTTGTCCTGCTCATTAAAATAAATAAATATGAAGAAAATCACATCAATAACCCATAAAATTTTTAGTATTTCCAAAGAAAGTAAAAATTTCCAATCAAGATTAATCAAAGGTTAAGAGTTTACTTTTCATTTTTGGAATAGCAGAAACGTAAAATTTGTTTATTCTGTAGAATTATTTCTCCAACTATTGTCTCCAAGATTCTTCTTTCAACTTGATGAAAAATAAATTTGACGTACTTCATTATCAAAGTCTTCCTTCTTTTCCCCCCTGATCACTAGGAGGTCATTATGGATGATCAACCTATCTTTTCTGTAAAATCTTACTTTTCTGGAAGTTTGCTTAAGTTGTGATAGGGTTTTCTTCTTTTAAGAAACACTGGAAAAGACTTAAGACTAAAAAAATATTTCTTTATACTTATGAAAGGAGAAGGGATAGCCTCATTATGCCTTGACAGTTATTATAAAATGATTGGTGATCTTTGCTAAAAGGGACTCATGTAAATGACTTTTAAAAAAAAACAAGCAAAAAATCAAGACCTATAATTTCATTAGTGTACAAAATGTTTTTACCCATTGAGGATCAGAAATTTATATAGAGTACATTAATCTCCTGATGGGCAGCTGCATGTCATAGTGGATAGTATTCCTGATCTGGAGTAAGGAAGAGTCATCTTTTTGAGTTCAAACCTAGCCTTAGATATTGGCTAGTTGTATGATGCTCAGCAATTCATTTAACCCTGCTTTCCTCAGTTTTCTTATTTGGAAAATGAACTGGAGAAGGAAATGGTTACCTAGCCCATCAACTTTGACAAGAAAAATCACAAATGGAATCATAAAGAGTTGGATATGACTGAATAACAAAACGTCATGATTTTGAAGTGTAAAAAGTAGGAACAGAATTGATAAAGAACTCACCAATGGGAGAAGGCATTAGAGCTGGACTCAAAGGAAAATATTCCAGGGTTAACAGTTCACAGATATGGCAGAATATTGCCAGGGTGAGAATATGCTATATCTTTTGAGGGAAATTTTAGAATGAGACAGATGTAGAGAAATGATTTTGAAGTCTATGAATCCCAGAAGCAGAGGTAGAGGTTAATGAAGAAAATGAAATTTATAAAATAGCATAAACTTAGCTCTCTCTGTTATTACTGTGCACCTGATATTGTTTCTGGAATTGCATATGAGGTTTCATATAACCATGAACCTGCAAAACTTGTCTATTCTTGAAGTCAATTCAGTTTTGAACTAAATATTTGAATGGGAAATCTCCTGGGAATATGAGTGCTGTAGGTTTTTTCCTTTTAATGTACTAGTTTGATATAGTGCAAAGTCAGAGAAACTGGATTTACATCCCACTTTTGGTGCTTAAGTACTTATCTGACTTTAGGCAACTAAACACAAACACTGAACCTTTTACTATATACTATAAACTGAACAAAAGACTGAGAAAAAAATAGCAAAGAGTTCCTAACCTCAAGGAAGTTATATTCTAATTACAGAGGCAATATTCAGATGTTGAAGAGAAGGCAAAAAGGATGAAGATTAAGAAAAGTTCAATACTCTTTAAGAATTAGAGAATACTGTTTAACTTGGAGAGAATAAATTCCATTGAACAGTTAGGTCAGAAATTGGATTTCAGGGGTCTAAGAAATAAGAAAGAGGGGGAGGAGTAGAGAGAAGTATGGGCAAGTATTGATTTTTAATTTTGAAAATTTGATTATGAATAGGGGAAAAGAATTTACTTAATTTTGCTAGATGTCAGTTTCCTCTTTTGAAAAACGAAGGAATTCTATTAGATGACCTTTTTTTAATCCTGACAATACTATATTTATTATTATATGACCTTGGGTTAAAAGCAATCCTTCATATTAAGCTTTGTGTCATTGTAAACACAGATTCATGATGCCAACCTAAACCTTTGGGTCATAAATGAATACTAAAGAAGTCATTTTGATACGTTTATGCAAGAATCAGGACTATACATGTGTTCCAGTATCAGATCTGCTTTGTTTATTTTTAAGCTACTGACATTTTTATTTAACATTTTAAATTCCAGATTCTATCTCTCCTGAGATGATAATGAATCAGATATAGGCTACACATGAGCAATAATGTAAACAATAACAAAATAGTTATTTTTATACAAGACTTGAATAAAAGAAAAAATAATAAAAGTAAACTATAGCATGCCTCTGTCTGTATTGAATTAATATTAGTTCTTGTTCTAGAGACATCGTCATCATTCATTCTTTAGGATTGTTTTGGACCATTGTATTGCTGAGAAAAGCTAAGTCATTCATTGTTCTTCATCAAATAGTATTGTACAATGTTATCTTGATTCTGTTCATTTCATTATGTTCAAAAGTTCTTAAGGTCATGCAAGTCTTTCTAGGTTTCTCTGAAATCATTCTGCAAGGTCATTTCTTAAAGCACAATGATATTTAAAATCACACAGCTTGTTTAGCATTCCTCAACTGATGGTCATTCCTTTGATTTTCAATTTTTAGCTACCATTGAAAGAGCTACAATAAATGTTTTGATTCAAATGAGTCCTTTCCCCATTTTAGGAGGGGGAGGTTAGACCTAGTAATGTTATTGATGGATTAAAAGGGTATGCTTGGTTTTATTGCCCTTTGGGCATAGTTCAAAATTGCTATCCAAAATGGTTGGAACAGTACACAACTCTACTAATAATATATTAGTGTCCTAGTTTTCCCAAATTCCCCTAAACATTGATGATTGTCCTTTTTTTTGTCATATTGGGCAATCAGATAGATATGAAGTGGTACTTCAGGGTAGTTTTAATTGGTTTTTCTCTGCATTATAGTGATTTATATGTTTTTTTAATATGACTATATATAGGTTTGATTTTCTCATCTCAAAACTACATATTCATATCCTTTGATCACTTATCAATTTGATATTGACTTGCAATCTTGTAAATCTTTCTCAGTTCTCTATATACTTTCTTTTAGCAGATATTTGCTTTAAAAATTCCTTCCCATCTTTTTGTTTGCCTTCTACACTTGGTTGCATTGATTTTGTTTGGTCAAAACCTTTTTATTTTATTATAATCAAAATTATCTATTTTACATTTTACAATGTTTTCTATCTCTTGTTCAATCATGCATTTGATAATGTATTCTTCCCTTTCCAATAGATCTAATAAGTAGACTCTTTCTGTTCTCATTTGCTCATGTTGTCACCTTTTATGTCTAAATCATGCATACATTTTATCCTCATAGATGATGTGAGAAGTTGATCTATATTTGGTTTGTGTTATATTGTTATACAATTTTTCCAGAAGTTTTTGTAAAATAGTGAATTCTTTTCCCAATTGCTAAGGTCTTTGCATTTAGTATTATGTCTAGTGTCCTTAATCTGTTCCAATGATTGATCACACTTATTTCACAGCAAGTACCAGAAAGTTTTGATTATTACTGCTTTATAATATAGTTTGAGATCTTGTATTACTAGGCTACCTTACTTTGGAATTTATTTTCATTAATTTCCTTGATATTCTTGACTTTTGTGTTCTTGGAATTCCTGGTTTTGTTTGGGAAGATAGACCACCCCCTCCCAAGTATTTTATATTTTATACAGCAATTTGTTTATTTTTTCCATTTAGAAAGGTGTTATTTATTTTGAGTTTTACAATTTTCCCCCATTCATGCTCCCCTGCCCCCACCCCTGACAGAAGGCATTTGTTGGTCTTTACATTTTTTCTATGGTATACGTTGATATCCGTTGAATGTGATGAAAGAGAAATCATATCTTTAAGGAAGAAAAATAAAGTATAAGCGATAGCAAAATTACATAATAAGATAATGGGATTTTTGAAGGTAATAGTCTTTGGTCTTTGTTCAAACTCCACAATTTTTTCTCTGAATACAAATGGTGTTCTCCATTGCAGATAGCCCAGCATTTCCCATAATTGTTAGACTAATGGAATGAGCAAGTCCATCAATGTTGGTCATCACCCCCATGTTGCTGTTAGGCTGTACAATGTTTTTCTGATTCTGCTCATCTCACTCAACATCAATTCATGCAAATCCGTCCAGCTTCCCTGAATTTCCATCCCTCCTGGTTTCTAGTAGAACAATAGTGTTCTAAGACATACATATATCACCGTTTGTTACGCCATTCCCCAATTGAAGGACGTTCATTTAATTGCAAATTCTTTGCCAACACAAAGAGGGCTGCTATGAATAATATTGTACAAATGAAGTTTTTATCCTTTTTCATAATCTCTTCAGGTTATAGACCTAGTAGAAGTAATGCTGGATCAAAAGATATGCACATTTTTATTGCCCTTTTGGCATAATTCCAAATTGCTCTCCAGAAGTTCACAGCTCCACCAAAAATGTATTAGTGTCCCAGATTTCGCACATCCCTTCCAACATTGATCATGTCCTTTCTGGTTATATGAGCCAGTTTGAGATGTGTGAGAAGATATCTCAGAGTTGTTTTAATTTGCATTTCTCTAATAAGTAATGATTTAGAACAATTTTTCATATGACTATGGAATGCTTTGATTTTCTCAGGTATAAATTGTCTTTCTATATCCTTTTCTCATTTTCAATTAGAGAATGACTTAGTGTTTTTTGAAAATTTGACTCCTTTCTCTGTATATTTTAGAAATGAGGGCTTTGTCAGAAATATTAGTTGTAAAAATTGTTTCCCAATTTGCTACATTTCTTTTGATCTTTGTTACAGTGGTTTTGTCTATGCAAAACCTTTTTAATTTAATGCAATGTAAATTATCTAGTTTGTTTTTAATGATGTTCTCAATCTATTCCTTGCTCATAAACTGCTTCCCTTTCCATAGATCTGACAGCTGAGATATTCCTTGATCTTCTAGCTTGTTTATATTTTTTTATGTCTAAAACCTGTATCTATTTGGATCTTATCTTGTTATTGGGTGTGAGGTGTTGGTCTAATCTAAGTTTCTTCCATAATAACTTCCAGTTTTCCCAACAGTTTTAATCAAAGAGATAGTTTTTGTCCTAATAGCTAAACTCTTTGGGTTTATCAAACAACAGATTACTGTAATCATTTCCTGTTATTGCAGCCAGTCTATTCAACAGATCCTCCTCATTATTTCTTAGCCAATACCAGACAATGTTGATGACTGAGGCTTTAAAATATTATTTTACATCTGGTAAGGCTAAGCCATCTTCTTTTGCACTTTTTTATTTCATTGAATCCCTGGAAATTTTTGACTTTTTATTTCTCCATATAAATTTACTGTCAAGTTTTCTAACTCATTAAAGTAAGTTTTTGGTATTTTGATTGGTAGGACACTAAATAGGTAGTTTAGTTTTCGTAGAATTTTCATTTTTATTATATTAGCTCAACCTATCCATGAGCAGTTGATGTTTGCCCAGTTAATTAAATCTGATTTTATTACTGTGAGAAGTGTTTTGTAATTGTTTTCAAAAAGTTTTTGATTCTGCCTTGGCAGGTAGACTGCTAGGTATTTTATATTGTCTGAGGTTACTTTGAATGGAATTTTACTTTCTAGCTCTTTCTGCTGCATTTTGCTAGTCATATATAGAAATGTTGAGGACATATGAGGGTTTATTTTATATCCTACTTAACTAAAATTGCTAATTATTTCTAGTAGTTTGTTAGATGATTTTTGGGATTCTCTAGGTATACTATCATGTCATCTGCAAAGAGTCAGAGTTTTGCCTTTTCCTTCCCAATTCTAATTCCTTCAATTTCTTTTTTTTCCCTCTTATTGCTGAAACTAACATTTCTAATATAATATTGAATAGTAGCAGTCATAATGGGCATCCTAGTTTCACCCCTTATTTTATTGGGAATACCTCGAGCCTATATAATGCTTGTTGATTGTTTCAGATAGATACTACTTATGCTGAGGAACAATCCACTTATTCCCACACTTTTTAGTGTTTTTAGTAGAAATGGGTGCTGTATTTTGTCAAAAAAAATTTCAGCTTCTATTGATATTATCGTATGATTTATGATGGGTTTGTTATTGATATAATTAATTATACTAACAGTTGTCCTAATGTTGAACCAACCCTGCATTCATGGGATAAATCCTACTTGATCATAATGTGATAACTTGTTGTAATGGTTTTGCTAAGATTTGTTTAAGATTGTTTTTGTATCTATATTCATCAGGGAGATAGGTCTATAATTGTCTTTCTGTGTTTTAACTCTTCCTGGTTTAGGTATCAGCACCATATTATCAACATAGAAAGAGTTAGGCACGGTTCCATTTTCACCCCCTTTTCCAGAGTTTATATAGAATTTGAAACAATTGATTCTTATATGTTTGATAGAATTCACTTGTGTGTCCAACTGGTACTGGAGATTTTTTCTTAGGGTATTCAATAATGACTTGTTGAGTTGCTTTTTTCTAAAATAGGTTTATTTAGGTTTTTAATTTCCTCTTCCTTTAATTTGGGCAACTTATATTTTTGTGAATATTCATCCATTTCACTTAGATTTTCAAATTTCTTTGCACAGAGTTGGGCAAAACAATTCTTAATTATTACTTTAATTTATTCCTTATTGGTGGTGAGTTCACCTTTTTCATTGATGATACTAGCAAACTTCTTTAAATTTTAGAATTTCTGCTTGCAGGGTTTTTTAATCTGATAGATCTGGAATTTGGCCACAACATTCCTTGGTGTTTTCATTTTAGGATCTATTTCTAGCATGTATCAATGTATTCTTTCAATAACTATTTTTGCCTCTGGTTCCATGATATCAGGGCAATTTTCCATCACTAAATCCTGTAATATTGAATCCAGATGTTTTTTTTCTCTTCAATGTTTTCAGGAAGGCCTATAATTCTCAGGTGGTCCCTTCTTGATCTGTTCTCGGGGTCACTGCTTTTGCTGATGAAGTATTTTACATTTTATTCTATTTTTTGATCTTTTGATTATTTTTAACAGAATCTTCTTGTTTCACAAGGTCATTAGTTTCCACTGATTCCATTCTTTTTTTTTTTGAAAAAAAATTTTCTTCATTTATCTTTTGCCACTCCTTTTCCTGTTGTTCAATTCTATTTTTAAAGGAGTTTTCTATTTACTTAAGTGTAGTTTTGAGAGAGTAATTTTCTTTTTGCATTTTCTCAATTGAGGATTTGAGAGTGTTCTCATTTTGTATTTTACCAATTGTATTTTTCCAAGGATTTATTTTCTTGCTGCAAGTTGTTAATTTTCTCTTTAGTTTCTTTTCCCAGTTTTTCCAATTGATTTTTAAATCTCTTCATGATTTCTTCCAGGAAGAATTTCTGGGCTAGAGAGCAATTCATATTCTCAGAAATGCTGGATCTCTCTGGGTTAGAATCTATTTATTCTAAGTATTTCTCCATGGGCCCCCAAATTGCTGGCCTTTCTTTATCTTTCTAGGATCCTGTCTTGGGATTGGGGGGGGCTGGATCTCAGAGGTTTGCTTTTGAAGATCCTAGAGGCTTTATTCCTTGGTTTAGTAATTCCAAGGGCTTACCAGTAGGATGTGCTGGTTGCTTTCTCTGGGGTTTTTGAAGACATATGCAGCTGGGTCTGAGTTGACCTTGAACAATGTGTTGTGCCCTGGGGGAGGGAGTTAATCCCTCTTTCCTTTGAGTGAACTCTGTTTCCCACACCTGAACCTGAGGAAGTGGGGAGTTGTTTATTATTTGTCATGGGCAAAGAGTTCTGCTGAAAGTATGGAGCTCAGTTCCCTGGTCCAGTTGGTTGCTGTCCATGTTTCCTCTGAAATTCTCTGTGCTGGAAGTCAACCTCCTGTAGATCCTCTCCCTCCCCCCCCACCATGACAAAGATTCTGTGGCTAAAGTTGGATCTTGCACTTACCACTCACCAAATATTCTGCAGCTGAGGCTAGTCCTCTGTCTTTCCCCAGCTGCTGTCCCTGCACTGACCCTCTACTCTTGTCTTCTGGATTACCCACAGTGTACTAAGACAGACCTTGTTGGTAGGTGTTCTTTGCCTAACTTCTCTTTCTGGGTTTTGTCAAATGAATTTCTGTTAAGGGTTTTCTTTCATGTTATTTTTGAGGGGAAAGAGGGGCACTTAGCACAGTGCCTATCTTCTCTCTGTAGAAGTCTTGTTTACAGTTATTTTAAATGGAATTTCTCTTTTTTCTTATGCTACTGGGTTAGGTTGGTAATGCTATGGATTTGTGAGGCTTTATCATATATCCTGCAATTTTATTAAATGTATTTCAAGAATTTTTTTTAAATTGACTTTCTATGGTATTAATACCATCATGTGATTTCAAATAGTGGTAAGTTTTGTTTCTACATTGCCTATTCAAATTCCTTGGATTCTATATGGCTTATTTTAATTCCTTTGATTGCTTCATCTTCTCTTATTGTTATGTCTAACACTTTTATTACTATATTGAATAATAGTGGGAATTACAGGCAATCTTGCTTCACTACTGATATGATTGGGAATGTTTTTAGCTTTTCCCTATTGCAGATAATGTTCCTTGATGGTTTTCGATAGATACTTTTATTATTTTAAGGAACACTCTTTTTATTTCTATGCTCTCTATTGTTTTGAACAAGAATGGGTAATGCATTTATTGAGATAAGCATATAATTTCTGTTGCTTTTGTTATTGTTATGATCGTTTTTTGTTTTATTTTATTTTTTCAATTACATATAAAGATAGTTATCAATATTCATCATTTTTCAAGTTTTTAAGTTTTACATTCTTTTGCCATGCACTCTTTTCTCCCCTTTTCCATAGCAGCAAGCAATCTGATATACGTTGTACATGTATAATCCTGTTTAATATATTTCCATATTAGTCATGATGTAAAAAAAGAAGAATTAGAACCAAGCAGAAGAAAACATGAGAACAAAAGGAAAAAGAAATAAAAGAAATCTTAAGAAGTGAACATTATAAAATTTGTTCTTCATTCAGACTCCATAGTTTTTCTCTGGCTTTGGATGGCATATTCCATAACAGGTGTTTTAGGATTCTCCCTGACTACTGAACAGCTGGAAGGAGTTTCATTTGATCAATTATTTTGATTGTTTTTCTAGTATTGAATAAACTTTGCATACCTGGTGTAAATCTCAACTGATCAAAGAGTATAATCCTCATGACATATTGCTTTATCACCTTACTTGAATTTTGTTCAAAATTTTGCAAATATTTGTTAGAGAAATTAGTCTATATGTGTCCTTGTCTGTTTTACCTCCACCTGGTGTAGGAATCAACACCATATTTATATCAGAAAAAAGTTTAATAAAACTCTTTCTTCACCTATTTTTCCAAATACCTTATAACATTTTGTAATTGGTTCTTTAAAGGTTTCGTAGAATTCACTTGTGAACCCATTTGGTTATAGGTATTATTTTCTAGGGAGTTCAAACATGACTTCTTCAATTTCTCTTTTTAAGATAAGGTATTCAAAGATTTTATTTCCTGATCTGTTCACCTGTTTAATTTATATTTTCATAAACATCCATTGACTTTGTGTATATTTTCAGATTTACTGGCATATGATTAGGCAAACTATTTACTAATAATTGCTTTAATTACTTCTTCAAGGGTGGTGATTTTATTCTTTTCATTGTGATACTGGATATTTGGTTTTCGTTCTTTTTTAATCTTATTAAGTCATTGTCATTTTCTTTAATGAAATTATTTATTGTTTCTATGATTTATTTTTGACTTTCTTATTCATTAGGATTAGATTGTTTATTTTCCAATTGATTTTAATCTATCTTTCTATTACCTTTTGTTGAATGTAGTTTTATTATGATACAAAAAGAATAAATTTAATATTTCTGCAGTTCTGCATATATTTTGAGGTATTTCTGCTGTTACATGATCAATATTTGCATAGATGACATATGCTACTTAGAAAAAAAGGTATATTCTTTTCTATTCCCTTTTTAATTTCTTCAAAGGTCTGCCATATCTAATTTTTCTAGTATTCTATTTACCACCTTAGTTCTTTTCATATTTTTGATTGGATTTATCAAGTTCTGAGAGAGAATGGTTGAGGTTCCCTACTAATATTGTTTCACTGTCTTTCTTACTGTAATTCCTCTAACTTCTTTAAGAATTTGTATACTATTCCACCTGCTGCATATGTTTACTATTGATATTGCTTCATTGTCTACAATTCTTTTTGGTAATTTGTAGTTTCCTTCCTTAGCTTTTTAAATTAGGTTTATTTTTGCATTTGTCTGAGATCACAGTTGCTACCTCTGCATTTTTTTGTTTTTAATTTCAGTTAAAGAATAAGAGATTCTGCTTCAATATCTAACCTTTATTCTTTGTGCACCTCTCAGATCCAAATGTATTTCTGGTAAGCAACATATTGTATGTTTCTGGGTTTTGATCCACTCTGCTTATCTGCTTCTGGTTTATGGGGGAGTTTATCCCATTCTCATTCACAGTTCTGATTACTAACAGTGTATTTCCCTCCATCCTCTTCTTTCACATGTTTGTTCTCTCTCTATGTTTAACATTTCCCTCCTCACTAGTGTTTTTTGCTTCTATCTTACCATATCCCCTGACCTATTTTCCCTTCTGTCACTCCTTTACCTTTTATTTAATTTTCTCCCTTCTTAGTTTCCTATCAGGTAAGATAAATTTCTATATTCAATGGATTGTGTACATTATTCCCTCTTTGAGCCAATTCTGATGGAAGTAAGGCTTAAACAATGGCCATTGCCCATCCTCCCAACTTCCCTCTCCCTGCAGTAGTTCTATTGTTTCTCTTCATGTGAAATAATTCTATCTCTGCTTTCCTCCTGCATCCAGTTTAATTCTTTTGTTCATTTTAAAATTATTTTAAAGTCATTACCTCAAATTCACCTTATATCATTAACCTGCCTATGTATATTCTTTCTACAAGTACTATTAGTGATACAATTTTTAGGAATTACAAATGTCACTTTCCCATATAGAGATCTAAACAGTTCAGCTCCATTGAATACCTTATGTTTACTTTTCCCTTTTTAGGTTATCCTTGGGTCTTGGTATTGGAGATCATTTTTTTTGTTCAATTCTTATCTTTTCCTTTATAATACTTGGAATTTGCTATTTCATATTTTCCCATGAGGTATTATGCTCAATTTTTCTTGGTTGTAGTCCTAGCTCTTTGTCTTCTGGAGTATTATGTTCCATGACTTGTGATCCATTAATATTGCAGTTGCTAAGCCCTGTGTAATCCTGGTGGCTCCCCAATATTTAAATTGATTCTTTCTGTCCACTTGAAGCATTCTTTCCCTTGATATGATAATTATCTAATCTGACTTGAATGTTCCTTGGAGGGGTGGCCAGGTGGTGCAGTTGATAGAGCACTGGCCCTGGAGTCAGGAGTACCTGAGTTCAAATCCAGCCTCAGATATTTAATAATTACCTAGTTGTGGGGCTTTGGCAAACCACTTAACCCCATTTGCCTTTCAAAAACATAAAAAAAAAGCATGTTCCTTGGAGTTTTTTGTTTTGAGATCACCTTCTTAAGGTGTTTTCATTTCCTTCCCCTTTGGTTTCAGGATATCTGGAATGTTTTCCTTGATAATTTTTGAAAGATACCATGTTCTCTTTTGATTATGACTTTCAAGTAGTCCAATAATTATGATATTGTGTCTCCTGTATTGCCTTTTTTTCCAGGTCAATTGTTTTCCCTTGAGGTATTTTGCATTTTATCCTATTTTTTATTCTTTTGAATTTGTTTGCTTCTTGATGTTTCATAGAGCATTTATATTCCTTTGCTTTTAAAAAAGTTTCTTTCCTCAGTTAGCTAGATATTTCCTTCTATTTAACTGTTTCTAATTTTAATGAGTTGTTTTCTTCAATGGATCATTGTATCTCAGTTTCTATTTAACTAATTCTATTTTTCAAGCAGTTGTTTCTTTTTACAAGTTGTTCCTTTTTTAAATAATTCTCTTACCTCATTTGCATTTTTCCCCAATTTTTCTTCTACCTCATGTATAATTTTAAAGTTCCTTTTTGGTGGCTTCAATGAATTCTTTCTGGACTTGACATCACTTCATGTTTTTCTTTGGTATTATGGACCTCTTCTGAGTTTGTATATTGATCTTTCTTATCACCATCAACTTTACATGATCAGATTATCATCTTTGTGAATTTTTTGCTTATTTTTTTGACATTTTTAACTTTCTTTTAAATTTGAGCTCCACTGAAGAAAACAACTCATTAATATCAGTGGCACCAGGCCTTGAATTTTTAACTGGTGCTTCATTGATATTGCCTTGAGGTCCAGGGGAGACCCTTGTGTCTTGTGTCATTGTGGGATTGGGATGGGCAATGGCT
The DNA here is from genome assembly GCF_037893015.1 of Macrotis lagotis. NCBI lineage: Eukaryota > Metazoa > Chordata > Mammalia > Peramelemorphia > Peramelidae > Macrotis > Macrotis lagotis. The sequence continues at coordinate 538,249,122 of NC_133658.1, forward strand.
GGCACTACTAGAGGTAATTAGGATCTGGCAATCTACCTCATGCTGATCTGGGGATCCTGGTGCTAGTATCTGGCATGTAATGAGACTGGTGGGAAATTTCTTTGAATCACTGGGATACATGCATGTGACAGGATCTCACACTGACAGCTGCGGATTTACTTAGGCACCTATAATGTTGGCATCTATCTATTTGCCTGAGGCTACATTGAAGCACATGAAGATCTGGCCATTAAGGCTGTCTGTTTGCCCTGGGGTACACTGAAACATGTGGTTGTTCTTAGAGCTGGAATCTGCTAGTTCTCCTGGTTATATTGCATCAGGTGCAGAGTCCAGGTATTATGTTTTGCCTGTTCCACCCTAATGCTCATTTGTTGAGGTGGGGCTTGCTGTTACATTGCTGGGATGCTTCCTATCTTGAATTATGCTCTCCTTTTACCTAGGTAAGACAGAACTTTCCTGATTATCTTGCAGGTTTCTTGAACTTAAACATTGCTTTATCCAATCTTTTTGCTGTTTTTTCCTAGTCTAGCATTTGTTTGGAGGAGCTTTTTTATGGTTAGCTGAATATGGGAGAGCTATAGTGATTTACTGCTTACTCTGCCATCTTGTCTCCCAGGGAACTCCATGATACCACTTCTTGAGAATGGTTTTTTCATGTCTTACATTGGAATGGACCTTAAACCTGAAATTCATCTAGCTGCCTCACTTAAGAGAGAGGTTATACAATATGTCCAGTGATACATCTAGTAAATATGAAAATATGAACTAAGATTCATGTCTACTCTCTTTGATTTCTTTCAATTACCCCAAATCCCATCTTCTATAGGAAGCCTTTCCCAATCTATCTCAATTCTAGTGTCTTACCTCTTCTAATTGTTTCCAATTTATCTTGCAAATAGCTCTTACTTCCTCTCTCTCTGTCTCTCTCTATTTTTTGCTTCTCATATATATATATAAATATATATATATATATTATATATATATACAAATATAATATGTGGATATTTATATATATATATATGTACTTGTGTGTGTGTGTGTGCCTGTGCATGCGTGTGTGTGTGTGTGTGTGTGTGTGTGTGTGTGTGTGTAATTTGTTTGCTTCTTATATCCCCATTAAACTGAAACCTCCTTCAGGATAGGAATTGTCTTTTATTCCTCTTTTTGTATTTTTATCACTTAGCAAAGTAACTGGTATGGAATAAGAGTTTAAAAAAATGTTAATTGATCTACTATTTGCTGATTTGTACTCTTGTATTCTTTCCATTCTACTAAATCAAACTGTCTCCTTATCAAAATTTGACTATTTGAGAACAGAAACTCTTTTGTTCCTTAAATTTAGTTTCATTTTTTTAGAAAATGAGCACATTTTGCCTAAAATTAAATTATTGTTACTCAAATAGTGTGTGATTTCTGATCAACATGAACCAGAATCAGGGGGAAAAAAACATCTTTCAAATCTCAAACCTCATTCAGATACTGACTCCTAATCTTCAGATCCAGAGCCTATTCACTATTTTAAATAATACAAGGCCCTCATTGTGACTTCCTAGTAATATATGTATATATATATATATATATATATATATATATATATATATATATATATATGTATATGAACTATGAGGTTTCCTGGAGTAGAAGTGCAAAAAATGAGTAAGAGAGAAAAGATGTCTGAATGAAATTTAGATATGTATTGTTCCAAAATTTTTGTAGTATTCAAAATTCCCAATCAACAAATTTGGGAATCCATGAAAGCAGTATGTCATGGTGAAGAGATAACTGATGGTAATATCCAAAAGATAGAGGTTCACGTTTCATTTCTGACATATAGGATGTGCAACCATGGGTAAAATATTAATTTCTCAGTGCCCCAAACAAATTCCTAAATTTTTGAACAATAGCCTGATACAGACATTTCCTCACTGGTAAAGATATCTACCCAAAATCAATTAGGTACACTAATAACAGTCTATTGATTGGGTCAGTCAATAAACATTTATTAAGTTCCTATTATGTGCTAGGCACATTGAGATCACAGGTCATTTTTTTTAATTAAAAAAATATAAAATCTTGTGACTATTGCTATTCCTAGCCTCCCTATTCATTCCTAAGGAGTGGGAAAACTCTAGGTGCTGTTGATCTTCTGATTTTCTGTGAATAAATCTTACTAGGAGGTTTAGAGTACTAATCTATAATTTACAGGTATTCAAAGATGAGTTAGATTGGAGGAAAGAAATATCCTGACTCTAGGATTTTTATCTTCAGATTTCTTCCCACCAAACTCCCCTCCTTTGGACTCTTCCATGATGTCCCAGAGACCGCTTCATTCTGCAAAATCTCTTCAGTCATAAATCTCACAGCACATTCATACCTTTTGCACTATAGGGTCTTTCCTGATGGAGGTGGAGAGCTCCTTTCAAAATATTTATTTGAGAAGGATGACCTGGGCAGCCAACTCTTCTTGTCAAACTGGATATAATCCTCTGCTCTTCCTTCATTAGATTATAAGCTCCTTGAGAATAATACTATCTTTCTTTTTTTTTTTTTTAGATTTGTATTTCCAGTACTTAGAAAGGTGCTAGACATATAATAGATTATATGGAATGCTAGTTGTTCTGATTATTTTATTAATTAAATTATCTGCTCAGAATTCTTATGCAAATGAACATTTTTCCTGTGTCCATAAGAAAGCAGAGAATCAGTCCAAGAAACTGAAAAAAAATGTGTCTGATTGGATTACTTTTGGTTTTTAAGGGTTTCATTGGAATTCATGCTTGAATGCCAACTGAAGATTTTTGCTGCAGGCAGATGCTTAGCCTAATGTTAGAAGAATCAGTGGAAGATGATAGATGTTATTAAAAGACTTCGATAAATGTCAGCAAAAACTAATGCAAATTTCATGGGAAACAAAGATTTTCTGGAATTTCCCTTGTTGCCTGCTTTAGTGTGTCAGCTGATTCCTAGCAAGAATGCGTGGGAGAGACTCTCTAGCATAACAAAGATGCTAATAATAGCACTGCTTGTTATCATTTATACATTATCACATTTTATTCTCACAACAACACTATGAGGTAGGTGTTGCAGATATTATTCCCCTTTTAAAGTGGGGAAACTAAGATTCAGAAAAGAAAAAATATCTTTTTTCTCCCTAGCTTTATACCACATTATATCTTATACCTTATTCTATCTTTGGGCAAGAAGGGGAAGAGGGTGAAGGAGTTTGTTATCTAGGTCTATGATTTCATCCCATGAGGAATTTAAGATATGAAAATATTCTCTTCCAGTACAAACAGGCAACACAGAAATAAAATCTTATACTGAGATGTTAGGTAACTTAGCAGTAAATACACACTGACTTTATTAGAGGAATGACTCCAAGGTCATCTCTCTATTCATGTCTCACTTTGCACATAGTAGGCTCTTAAATGTTCCTTGAATTATCCTTAATGACTTGTCCATCATAACAGACTGGGAAATGTCAGAGACAATCTGTGAAAAAAAATTCTCAGGGTTCCAAATTCCGTGCTGAAAATTATTATATATGTGAACATCTTCTATGTTTGGACTTAAGTCAATATCATGATATATTTTGTATCTATGGCATAAAACACATCCTATTCCATATGTTTTCTGCCTTTGGTCCTTTAAGAGCTTTGTTATAAGTTCACTGTAGTAGCTAAATTTAAGATTGGTGATCAAAGGCAGTCTTAGCATCCCTTTGTAGTCTACTGTGTCTACAGGAGCTCTATTACATCTGTTAAATGCCTATAATGGCTAATCTTTTGTGGCAGTTTAAATATAAAATAGCAACTGATGCTAGATGGGGTGGGATATGCCTACAATCAATGCTAAAATACGAACTGGTGGCTTGAACTCAGGGGTTTAGAGCACAATAGGACTGAAGCCAAATGAATGTCCATATTATATTTGACCACAATGTGGTAAGCATCTAGGAATGAGGGAACTGGGAGGGTGTTTTCACTAGTTTACTAAAGAAAGACAAACTGTCCCAAGTTTGAAATGGTATAGTTGGAAATTTCCATGTCAACACAATTATGGGATTGGGTCATCAACAACTTACTGCTACACTTCCAGTTAGGGAAACACATTTTCAAAAATGTAGTGCCAGCTGAACATTTGGATGCCTTCCATTTATACCTCTGGAACCTGGTCCTATAAATTTTACAAGATATTAGTTTAATTAGATGTTTGCTTACTTATTTGTTACTAGTTTTTGAAAATCAGGTGTATTCCTTACAACTTGAATGAGACCACATATCTTGAATCAAACTATATTGCTGCAGTTTTCAGAGTAATTTCCCATCGTACTTATCCCAGTATTTTTTTTAACAGCAGATGTGAAAATGATTTAAAACTAACAATGCAATTATGGTGCCACAGAAATCAGTTAAGGTTTGACTGGAAGACTTCTGAGGTCCCCTCCAACTCTAAAACACAATAATTCTACAATCTTGACTATGCTGTAGCAGTGTCTGCATTCAATTTAATTAAACAAATATTTACTAAATGTATTCTTTGTGTCCCTTGATGCTAGGCTATGAGAATATAGAAGAGGTACCTGGATAGCTGGATAGCTGAAAACATATGGAATAGGATGTGTTTTATGCCATAGATACAAAATATATAATGATATTGACTTAAGTCCAAACATAGATACCTGGATAGTAGATAGAATGCTGAATCTGGAGTTACGATGATGTGAATTCAAATATTGCCTCAGATACTTACTAGCTGTTTGACCCTAGGCAAATCACTTATCCTCTGTTTGTCTTAGAAGTAGCAAGATGATACAGTGATAGAGTGCTGGGCCTGGAATAAGAAAGGTTTGAGTTCAAATGTGACGTACTACACTTACTTAGCTGTATGACATTTGGAAAGTCAATTAACTTTTGTTTTTCTTAATCTGTTGGAGATGGAAATGATAAACCACTCCTGTATCTTTGACCAAAAAATCCCAAGGGGCAGCTAGGTGGTGCAGTGGATTGAGCACCAGTCCTGGAGTCAGGAGGACTTGAGTTAAACTGTGACCTCAGAAACTTAATAATTACTTAACTGTGTGACCTTGGACAAGCCACTTGACACCATTGCCTTGTGAAAACCAGGAAAAAAAAAGGAAGGAAGGAAGGAAGGAAGGAAGGAAGGAAGGAAGGAAGGAAGGAAGGAAGGAAAGAAAGAAAGAAAGAAAGAAAGAGAAAGAAAGAGAAAAATCCATGAATGAGTTAACAAAAAAATCAGTCAAGTATGAACACACAAACCATATGGGAATACAGAACCCAACTGTCTCTCTGCTATTCTCAGATTTACTTCTATGACTCTATTCAAACTGTACTCATATTTCGAATTTACTCTCTACCTTTATCTTTCAGAATTCCTGTTTTACTTAAAGATTAACTGAAGTGCCAATTTCTCCAGGGAAACTTCTCTGATTTTCCCAATCTGTAATATTTTCTTCTTCCTCAAATTATCATTCTCTGAGTAAATATATTATATATTTTCATTCTCTTCCTCCTCATCCCCAACTCAGTATATAGGCTCCTTGAAGGCAGAAACTGTTTACATATTTTTGTTTTAATCTTGGTCCCTATATTCTCTACATCAAGTACAAAGGTGATTCTTATTTTATTGTTGGACTTAAACATCTTCGATTTTTAAAATACAGTTTAATAAGACAAAAGTGGTGCTTGATGTATATCACATCCCAGCGCTCTTACATACCCAGTTTGTCACAATTCTGATTTTACAAAATAAGTTTTACCTGTCAATAAGCATTTGCTAGAACCTAAGTCATCTCTTTCTCCCTCTGTTTTTAGATAGTAGTAACAGTATATTTTCTGTCATCAGTATGTTCCTGTTTTGTCTGATCTTTCTATAATATTCTCATGTCCCATAGGCATGAAAATATGTGATGAGATTCTTTGGAATTCTCCACTGGGTGTTTGGACTAGAGCTGTTCAACACATATTGGGCACCCTTATGTTTACTCTAATGTTTCTACTAGACTAATGTATTTTGAGCTGTTTTCCTAGGGTGCTACTTGGTTGTAAACTGGAATAAGGAGATGGTTCTGATCAAATCCCAAGTGGGATAAGTCTTAGCAATAATATCACTTTTAACATTAAGACTTCAACTACTGCATGTAAATTAAATGTTTTCAATTGAGCACTAGACAAGCAAGAGAACTAGTGTAGTGAGGTGGATAGAATAAAAAATAATGTCTTTTGATACAAAAGAATTGTCCAGAAGCCTTTATGATGACAATGGTCAATTACATTAAATCTCCATAAGAATTATATCAGAAGTACCCAATTTAGGAATGTGTTGTATAATTCATTTGTGAATCAGTTGGAACTTAGAACACATTTTTCCTTGATGTGGTACTATAAATAGTGAATCTGACTGGAGAAAAACTCACAAAAGCCTTTTTAGTCTACATTTGAGTTGGAAAGTAGAGATTTTCAGTTCTATAAAGTTTTTTTTCTCTTTTTGTATATGGAAAAATATTGATTTTGTTGTTTGTTGAGTTTGAAATAATAAAAAATTAAAAAGATGCACTATAAAATCTATCATACATAATTGGTTATTGTCCTTTGTTCTCTAAGAGTACCAAAAATGACGTCATTATGCTGTAGTCATGGAGCAATATATTTGACTATGACTGATCAGACCAACCTGAGTTAAGAAGGCCTTCCAGAGGTTGGGCACATGTGGAGTGGAGATGTCTCTCTAAATTTCCACATCTGCCATTTCTTCTGAGCTACTGCAATTCTGCTTCTTTCAAAAAGCACGGTGCCTTTTTTGACATGGGTATATATGCCATGCTGAGTGGTCCTTTTCCAGTTTCTTCCATGTCATGAAATTAATTCCAAAGATCATTGGGAAAACTTGTATCCTTGTATTACTTCTACCGACTTCCATGTGAACATTTGCCTTGTGCAGAGTACCAGATACTGAGGTCCTTCCTTAAGCTAAACTGTTAAGCATTCAAACTCTACTGTAGAAAGTCAAACTCCAATACACTGAGCAAAACTCTGAAGGGTTGGTCAGATTATTTGAATGCCATATGTACATTAGCCTAAATGACTATATTATGGAGAACTCACACAAGACAAACACTCAAAGAAAGGTTAGGAGTTAAAAGTATACTGTCAAGGTCTCTCTGAAGATCCTGCTTAATAATGCTATATAGGAAATATAGGTAGAGGTCTTGTAATTCTTTTTTATTCCATCCCTCTAACCAACCTCCTCCATAACCTCTTTCATCAGCTTTATAAATACCATTTCCTGGAGGCATTTCTGTTCTGAGTCTCCATTCTGTCTTCTGATTGACCACAGAGGATAAAGGATCACTGTTCAGGAAAGTTCCCAAAATACTACATTTTACTTTCTCCTCTCTATTCATTTTCTCACTATGGACAATTCTACTATAAAACAGCATATAGGTTCCCAAACAATTCTGAGGTATGTCAAATAAAGCAACAAAAATCCAAGAACTTAAGAGGGAAAGAGGGTTAGGACCAATGTTCAAACATTTCATCAATGAGATGGAAAAAAAGATAACAAAAATAGCTCAGTTTTATACACATTAAATGGTTAAGAAATATGTAAACATACAAACAAATAGTAGTCACATCCATGAACTTGGACTGCTTGTTAAACTTTTTCCAGGTTGTTGAACAAGTTGGTCAGGTTGGTCATTCCACAACTCCTGGCTTCTATATTAGAGCCCAAGGGGAAAGCAAATGGATCTGGGGATAGAAGTGAAGTTAGATATAAGTATGGGGATGGGTAGTCATGTCTACCTCTCCACCACTTATAACTCCTAGTTACGAGAATCTATACAATAAATACGGTCCTTTACCTTGAAAAAAATGAAATTTTATTATGGAAGTGGGGGTGGAAAAAATTTTGGTTTTAGAATTATTGTGAAATGGTATAATTTTAGGCATGAGAAATCAAACATAATTCAAGTTCAAATTGCAGTTATGCTAAAAATTTCCTAAAGAAGTAGTCTCATTGAAAAATTCACATTTTCAAAAATCTAGTTATACTAGAGCTAACTGTGCCTTACAACCATTAGCACCCATTTTTATTTTCTTCCCCTCCCTCTTGCCAATTATGGAGTAATAAAACATGATTAAATCAAATCTATCCTTTCTCCAAGAATGGACTCTATCAAGTTATATATATTTATGCCCATTCAACTATAAGCTGCAAGCTTCTGAACCAAAATACTTTTCTCTGTTTGACCACCAATTTCCTTTGTAGGTTGTTTCCATCATTAGAATGAAAACTCCTTGAGGCAAGAATTGTTTTTCCTTTTTAATTTGTATCCTCAATACTTAGCATGTTATTCAGCACACAATAAGCTCCCAACAAATACTTTTAATTCATTATCAAAAGATTATCTTTTGCATTCCACCACTTCATATCCCTTGTCTCACATTCAATTCAACGAACATTTATTAGTAATAATACATGTAAGAAGTATAAGCACTTTATATAAATATTATGTCAAAAGAATTTGATTGAATAAAGGCTATTAAAATGCCAGTTCTATTAAACATCTACTATTTGTAAGAAAGACAAAATAGGAACAACAAAATAGTCACAAAGGTCAGGAAGTTTACATTCAAAAGGGGAATCAGTAATAATTATATAGAACTTTAAAGATTGATATATGATATAAAATGTGAAAAATTATTTTCACATTTTATATCATATTATGCTTTATGTTAAGACTTGGAAAAAAGCACTTCCAGAATTATGATAGAGAAGAAAGTAAGATTTAATTAAGATGTAAAGTTTGTCTGTGTTCATATTGGTGCTGACATTAAACACAAAACTTTCAAGCCTTTCTGATTCTAAGTTTAGGACTTTACCCATTAGGACATACAAAAATTGTAGACTCAAGTTCCAAGCTGTCATGTCATACCACTAGCAACCTGAGACAAAAATTGTCTTCATGTGAGACAATGGAATACAAAAGGAAAAGTGTTGGCTAGATACATGCCTGCAGTCCCAATTAATTACTGCCTGTCCAATACTTTCTATTGGGACTATTTCCCTTTCAATATGGATTTATGAGTTAATTCAGAGATCTTGATAATGGAGCATTTAACATGATTGAAGTCTCTGTTACCCAAGAAGATCAATATGCTTGCAAAGTTAACCCAATATTTTAATACATTAGTGTACTGTGTGCTCTCTCTTATGAATTTTACCTCTAATACCCTGGTAGACAATTTCTGAAATTGTTTTTTGTTAAAAAGTGTATTGTTTTTACAGAGATGACCTAGGTTCTAATCCTGACTCTTTAATTGATTCAGTTCTCTTTCTTGGGCAGGCAAGTTTCTTCTTTCTAGTTTTCAACTTCCTTAATTGTTAAATGTGGGTATAGGACTAAATGATTTCTAGTTTCCCTTCAAGTCTAACTCCTTCCATCTTAAATCAATATACAGAACATTTCATCTAGTGGTCAGCCAAAACATTCGGTTCCTAGGTCTTAACTTTCCAAATTGGTAAGTTACGAACATATTCTTTGAGAACTCAGGAGTATTTATGTGAAAAATGATGAGGAAGCACATACAACACATTTAACAATAATATAAATAACACATGGAAGCTATTGAACTAAAAGCCAGGAATTCAAAGAGAAAAAAATATTCATAGTGGAGCCAAGATGGCAACAGGAGAGGAACGTCTTTTAGGTGCTCTCACTCAAAACTTATAAACTAAGTACTCTAGCTGAATCTCCACAGAGGGATGCAGTGAGGCAGTAATCCAACCCAAGGTATCTGCAAAAGAGCAGAAAGGCTCCACTCCACAGGGTTGGAGGGGTAGCCTGCCAGAACAAAGGAACTTCAGCCTCCTGGAGGAATTCCCGGGGCTCTGGGAGCTGTGGTTCACAGCCGAGAGGGCAGTTTCCTGACCTACACACTGGGGAGCACCAAGTACAACTTGGGGGATCAGCATGGGTACCTCTGCCAGAGTGAGCATGTGAAGCCCAGCCCTGAGGACATGCAGGGAGAACTTTGGACTTGCAGCCTAGACCCAGGAACCAGAAGCAAGGCAGAGCCCTAAACAGGAGCCCTGAGGGCACGAATGCTGAGCCTAGGGAGGGGAGTGGAGAGAGACTGCTGAGCTCTGTCTTCTGTCCCTGGAACAGGACTCTGGGGTTCTGGCCACATTCAGATACTGATCACAGTTTAGGCCCCCCATAGAAGAGCAAGGTCCCCACCACCTCAGCCCTGTGGCAGAGGGGTACGTCTGTGGTCATTCACAAACCAGGTGGGAAGACAGAGCATCACACACTGAGATCCTTGTGAGGGAGTGTCCCAATAATACTCAAAAACTCAGGAAGCACCCCAAAACCAGGCATAGGCTGGAGAAATGAGTAAGCAGAGAAAAAAAGAATATCATTGAGAAATACTTTGCCTGTGATCCCAAGAAGGATCAAAACACTCAATCTGAAGGTGAGGAAGTACAAGCTCCTGCATCTAAAGACTTCAAGAAAAAACAGAAATTGGGCTCAGGCTATGACAGAGATCATTAAATAATTTGAAAATCAAGTGAGGGAGATAGAAGAAAAATTGGGAAAAGAAATGAGAGAGATGCAGGAAAAACATGAAAATGAAATCAGCATCTTGGTCAAGGAGATCCAAAAAAATACTGAAGAAAATAACATGCTAAAAATCAGCATAGGTCAAATAGACAAAACAGTTCAAAAAGTTATAGAGGAGGAGAATGATTTAAAAAGCAGAATTGGCCAGATGGAAAAAAGAGGTAAGAAATCTCTCTGAGGAAAAACAAATCCTTCAGACAAAGAATGGAACTGATTTTACGAGAAATCAGGACACAATACTTCAAAACCAAAAGAATGAAAAATTAGAAGAAAATGTGAAACATCTCATTGAAAAAAAACAACTGATATGGAAAACAGATTTAGGAAAGATAATTTAAAAATTACTGGAATACCTGAAAGTCATGATCAGGTAAAAGAGTCTTGACATCATTTTCAAAGAATTACTACAGGAAAATTGCCCTGATATCCTAGAAGCAGAGGGCAAAATAGAAATTGAGAGAATCCACTGATCTCCCCGAGAAAGAGATCCAAAAAACCCCCCAGGGATATTATAACCAAGTTCCAGAACTCCCAAGTCAAAGAGAAAATATTATAAGCACCCAGAAGGACACAATTCAAATATTGTGGAGCTGCAGTCAGGATCACACAGGACTTAGCAGAAACTACATGAAAAGCTTGTAGGGCTTGGAATATAATATTCCAGAAGGCAAAAGAGCTTGGAATGCAACCGAGAATGAACTACCTAGCAAAAATGAATGTCCTCCTCCAGGGAAAAAGATGGACTTTCAATGAACCAGGAGAATTTCAGATGTTCCTGTTGGAATGGCTAGAGTTGAACAGAAAGTTTGATCTTCAAATACAGGACTCAGGTGAAGCATAGAGTGGAGGAGGAGAAGGGGAAACTATGAGGGACTTAATGTTAATGAATTACTATACATTCATGTATAGAAAAATGATATTGATAATATTCATATGAACTTTCTCATTTAATAGAGCAGGTAGAAGGAGCTTTTCAAGATAAAGCACAGGAGAAAGCTGAATTTGAAGATATATTGTGGTGTAAAAATGTAATCAAAAGATAAAAGGGAAATGAAATGGGAGAAAGAAAAAGGAGAGGAGGAATAGGCTAAGATATTTCATATAATAAATTTTTTTCTTTATTACAATGAGCTATTGCAATGATATTGAAGGGGGAAGGCAAGGGGGGAATGAGGGAATCTTCACTCTCATCGGAGGTGGCTAGGAGAGGAAACAGCATATATACTCAATGGGGTATAGACATCTGGAGTAAGAAGGAGAGAAGGGGGACAGAGGGAATTAGAGGATGTGATGGAGGAAAGGATGGACCATGGGGGGAGAGTGGTCAGATATAATACATTTTCTTTTCTACTTCTTGCAAGGGGCTGGGATTGGATGGCCTGTCTGGGACCATAGGGCCAGGTGGATGCTGGGCTTAAGGGGTGGTATGCGGGCTTGGGGCCTCTTGGCCCCAGGGCCGGGGATCTGTCTGCTGTGCCACTCAACTATCCTACAGCAGAGACAGAGTGAAAGGAGAGAGAAAATATAGTGTATGGTAGTGCTATGGTATGAATGGAGGGAGTTGCAATCAGCAACAGCAACAGAAGAAAAATATGGAAGTAACTTTTGTGATGGACTTATCATAAATAATGTGATCCACCCACAACAGAGCTGGTGGTATTGGAACACAGACTGAAGCACATATTTATTATTATTATTATTATTTTTGGGAGAGGGGTTGCAGGGCAAATGGGGCTGGCTGGTTTGCCAGGGGCCATACAGCTGGGTGATTGTTGGGTGTCTGAGGCCAGATTTCGACCTCGGTGCTCCTGGCTCAAGGGCCAGTGCACTGTCCACCACCTGTCCACCCCTACTACTACTATTATTATTACTATTTTATTTTATTTTATTTTGGGTTTTTTTTTTTTTGGTTTTTGCGGGGCAAAGTTGTTGGGGTGGCTTGCACAGCATCACACAGCTGAGTAATTGTTGGGTATCTGGGGCCGGATTTGGCTCTGGCACTCTTGGCTCCAAGGCCGGTGCTCCGTCCACTGCACCACCTGGCCATACCTATTATTATTATTATTATTATTATTATTATTATTATTATTTTATTTTAATGTTAATTTTTTTCTCTCTCTCCCCTTTACTTTATCACTCAAGTGGGTCTATATTTTTTGGAGGGAGGGGTATTATGTTTACTCTTAAACAAGAATATTTTAGTAATGCATAAAAAACATTATTTGTAAAAAATAAGAATAAATAAATAAATAAATGGAGAATTAAAAAATTTTCATTGGAGTTGGAATACAATTATTATCTTCATTATCATTATCAGAGTTGTTATCAAGGTCCACAGTTTTCTTACTTTATTTCTTTTATTATGACAAACAGCAGCTATCTTGTAATAGCACTTCCAGGTTTTTACAATATTTTACATCCACTATCTTATCTGAGACATAAGGATCAGTATGGATCAGTGCATCCAACATCAAGATCATATTCTTAAACCTTTCTTTGAGAGCTCATATTGGCAGTATTTAAGGGAAAGGTAATAGAGAAAATGAAAAGCAATAGATTTTGGGAGGCCTTATTTATGTCTACCTTAAGACTTTAGCACATTTGAATGTGAAAGGGTTAGAAAATTTCATGGAGTTTTGGCAGAGATAATGGGATTGTTCTTGGTGATGACAATCTTAGAATTTAAAAAATAATAGAGTGATCTTTCTGGGGAGAGTTGAGAAGATGTCTTGGTTAAAGTCACATTATGCTTTTTCCTTCAACTTTTCCTTATAATTTATAAAAAAGTACAAGAACTTTAAGGAAGGGATTTCTCTTTCTTCATCGTCTCATAGGCCAAGATATTTTCTAGCAAAAGTACATGTCAGCATTTAATACATGCTGTGGAGTTGAGATGATGGTTAGAAAAATAAACAAAGATAAATAGCTTGTTTTAGATACCCTAATTCTATATTCTGCTCAGAACAATACAGATCTAACAGTTGAAACTCCTACTTGTCCTAAAGTAAAGGTTCTGTTGTAGGGTTTTTTATTCCTAGAAGATCATAGCAATGCAGACTTTAGTGATCAGTTAGGTTGAGCCCAAAAGAAGAAATAGTGGAGATCACAAAAAAAGCACAAAGTCATGTTCACTCACCAGGAAAGGTCCAAAGGATCTGGTGGAACTTTTCATACTAGATTTACCATTCAATATATGGAGAAATGAATGAAATTCGTATGTGATGACCTTTCTTGACTCTTCTCGAGCATGTTTTGGGGACTTTACAATATATCTCTTCTTTTGGCTATCCCTCAAACCCTCATTCACAAGTGTGGTATTCTGAATGATGATTCCAGATACTCTTTGAGTTTGTATTCCTAAAAAAAAGAAGCCCCTACTAAAATTTTTACCTTTTACTATTCAATCTGAGGATATAATTATTAACATAAATGGCATAGAAAGGAAAAGCAGTAATGTAATGTTTCCCATAAATCTTGAACATATTCTTCCACATATATGCAACCAGAGGAAAGGTTCTGCCGAGCTATAGCTGAGTTTTCAGTTTCAAACTCAAATAACCCATTCAGTGTCTTATCCTCTTTATAAGTGAAAAATATAGCCTAACCAAAGACTGGAAGTTCTGTCATTTTATCCAGTAGATTCAGGAATTAAGTTAATTATATTTCCTCTGATTAATACCAATCCTCTACTGCTACAGAGTAATAGTCTTTCTATCTGTCTATCTATCAATCAATCTATTTTTATTATATATGTATTTAAATATGCATTACATATATAATAAAATATGCATATATAATATATTACTTAGGTGAGGAATTTAATTCAATTAATAAACATTTATTAAATATCCACCATGTGTCAAGGAGTACTTGGGAATATAAAGATTAAAGGAAGTCAAAAGAGAGTTCCTGTTCTCAAAGCTCTTAAAATCTATTGAGGAAGAAAATATGAAAATAATGATAAGGAAAAAACATCCCTATAGCATTACTTTAAGATATTAACAAGGGAAAGGCATTAGTATTATTTAAGGTGGGGGTCAAGAAAAGTTTCTCATAGGTGGTATTTTAGCTTAAATTTGAAAAAAAGACATACATATCAGAAGTGGATATAAGGAAAAAGGGTATTGCATGTATGAGGGAAAATCCACAAAAATTCACAGTTGTGAGATGCACTATGTTGTGCAAGGAAAGCAAGCAACAGCCAGGAAGTCAATATCATTGGATCCAAGCAAATGTGGAGTATAATAAGATATAAGAAGACTGAAAACTTAATTAAGGACATGGCTATGAAGAACTTTGAATATTTAACAGAGGGTTTTATATTTGATCCTAAAGCTGTTAGGGAGCCAGTAGATTTTATTGAATGAAGAGTAATATGGCCTAATTTGTTGTTTAGACACATTAATTTGACTGCTCAGTGAAGGATGAACTGTAATGAAGAGAATAAAGAGAGACATAATAGGCAGACTAACAAACAGACACTGTAAAAGTCTAGGGGGAATGAAATAATGGCCTACACCAATATGGTGGCAGTATCAAGGAAGGAGAAGGAACATATCTGAGAAACATAAATAGATGAAATTCACAGGTCTTGACAAAAAAGAATGGATTTTGGGGGTGGGGTTAGACAGAGAGGGAGAGAGAGAGAGAGAGAGAGATTAGAGTCAAGGATGATATATATAGGTTATGAATCTAAGGACTGGGAGACTGCTTTGCTTGTTACATTCTCTTTAGCTTTTTTGTTGTTTAGCAGTTTTTCAGTCATGTCTAAATAACTTAGCTCAGATGCCCTTCTCAATGACCCTGGTTGTGCTTTCTCTTCCTAAGTAGAAATTATTTATTTTGTATATTTTTATTCTGGTAATATGTTACCTTCTTTTATATCAGGGGTTTTTAACATGCATTCTATGACCTTAATCTTTGAAAACTATATTTCAATATAATGGTTTTCCTTTATAAGGCCATGTATGTTATTTTCTACATTATTCTGAGAAGGTATTTATAGACATTGCCAGATTACCAAAGAAACCCATGGCATTAAAAAAAAATGCTTGTTCAATAGAATGAAAGTTATCTGAAGGCAAATATTGTTTTAATTGGGGACTAATGAGGCCTAACACATAGCTGTTCATTTTTAGATGTTTGTTTATTGATTGGCTGATGTAAAGACCCTAGATAAAAAGTGTTGCAAATATTGATCCAGGGAGTGTTAATCTGACTTCCTTAAGGTAAATGAGTTACTCCTTAATGTATCTGGCTTGACACTTTGGATTTTTCAGTATGTTGATGAATCACTTTGTGGCATCAGTGAGCCAGAAGAATGTTATGGTGTTCTGTGCATTTGCCAAATCTCACATGGGCATCTCTCCAGTCCATGCACAGAAAAGCAGCTGTTCTGTATTAGCCAGCATCTCAAGGAAATATGACACATAAGGTAAAAAATGCTTCACTAAAACCTAGGCTTTCTTTAGACCAGGATGAATAAGTCATCCTTCAGCTGCATCTTTTAGCTGTCTATGAGATTAGAATGAGAAGAGATTACTTGTCATTTTTTATTTCATTTTCTAAGTTGAGACAAAGGAAAAAAATCATTGGGTATTATTTTGTAGGCTCCAAATGTAATCTTGCTTTAATGGGCTTTTTGCCTTGCCTGACTTTCTAAACAGAGATACAAACATTCAACTTTTCTTTTATAGTTTTCTGGTGATCCATATATTAAAAGTTGAAAGTTTGCTTTGTGTGTACCTCCTATTCTCTAACTCCTTTTCATCAGCATTGATGCTATTAAAGGCACAAATCTCCCCCCCCATACAAATCAAGAATTCAATGCATTTAGTTATATTGAATTTACTAGGAAAGAAGCAGACAAAACAATTAGAGTATCTGCTGCCCCTGGAAGATGTACATTTTGGCTGGACATCATGGGAATTTCCCTAGCCTGTTCTGTGGAGATAGTCCAACCTTGTCCAGAGCTATTAATCAGCCTTCTCTTTATGGACCAAAAGGTTTCTTTTTTTGAGAGAAGATGAAATAGCTCAAATTAAGCTGGAATCAATGTTTTGAACCAGTCATTTTATTGCATGTTAATCGTACACACCATTAAATGAGTTATCTAAAGGTTTGGACAAGAGAAGAAATCTAGACAAAATTTTCTGTTTCTGAAAATCCCATCATGACAGCTGTTGTTGGTTTGCATACTGATCATTGAACATGCTGGAGTGATTCATTAAAAAGTTTGAGTGGACACTGAGATATTCCCATTTCTCAATTTAAATTCCCCTAATACCTATAATTTTGTTGGGGGGAAAAGACAAAATAAAACATTTAATTTTTCAATTATTATTATTTTCATATATACCTCTCCCTCCTATCCACACTGAACCTTCCTTTCAATAATGAAAGCCATCAGTTATATAAACAGTAAAAAAAAAAAAAAAAAACCCAGTCTAACAGCGTATGTTAAATTCTGCAGAAACAGCCAATTATTCTATTGTAAGGAGGGAAGTGTGCCCTAATACTCTTGATGCAGGAACAATGTTTGATAATCTATTCTCTTGCAGCCTTCCTAATATTCAGAACAGGGGTCATGATATATTATTTGTACTTCAGTTGTCCAAGTATACTTGTGGACAAGAGATAACTCTCTTTTTTTAAGGAAACTCTTCAGGAGCTCCTAGCATGATGCCCTATGCATGGCAGGAATTTCATAAAAATGATTGACTATTTTGGCAAGTGTTTATGTATTATTTTTCAAGGTGCCCCTGTGTTTGGCTGCTCAGTAAGACAATATACTTTGAAAATCAGGTGTCTTTATAGTTTCAACCTCCCCCCCCCATCTTCCCCCTTCCACCCCAAACCAAGTAAAGCATTTCAAGGTTTCATGCTGGGACCAAGAGCCTTGCAGCTCACCTGATTGATGTGAGGGCAGTACCATATGCAGCACCTGCTGGGCTTTGGGACCCTGCTACTGTTCAATGCTCCTTGTGACATTGAAGCTGAGTTGAAATAAGTGGTTTGAGAGGTGTTTTGTTGGTCATATATTTTACCATATGCTTCTCATTTGTTCTTGTTCTTTTGACTTCATATCCTGCATCGATTATAGTGTTCCTCCTGTTCCTAAGATTACTCATATAGTCCCCTGCCAAATATTCTTCTTCCTTTTAATTCACCTTATTTTTTCCCTCCTGTTCCCTATAATCTTTTGCCAATTGCCCTCTTGTATTTGGTAAGGCTGTTGGGGCAAGATGACTTCCTTTTCCATATAGATCAGCCAATGGAATCAACTGAGAGAAGGCAAGCCACTAACTTCTTTGTACTTCAATTTTACCAGTAAGGATACATAGGACAAAGGAAAGGGATTCTTAAAGTCACCAATTTCAGGTCCTTATTTTATGAAACTAGAGAAGTTAGTTGACTTACCTAAGTGGCAAAGTCACTCCTTGAGACTGTGTAATTTGATTTCAAATCCAAATCTCATTTCACTTGCACCAGTACTATCCATTTTCCCTCTTTCACAGAATTGCTGTGAGGATCTGGGTAAATATAAATGATAACGCTTTGGGAAGTATAAAAACTGAGCCCCAGATGACTCTATGATTCCTGTTCTTTGAGGGGGTTTTCTTAGGAAAGGAAAAGTACTCTGCTTCTGATATAAGTACTTTTTCTCTCAAAGGAAAGAAAAAATCTCTTGGACCTCAATTTACCTGGCTTGTAGAGAAAGTCCTCACCAAAAGTTATTGAAATGCACTCGTAATCTACTTTTATTCTACAAGGAATGGTTCTGGGGATTCATTCAAAGCTGAAGAGATATAACAGAGAATCAGACTGAGGGGCTTTTTATTAGTATAAATTCAATGAGATCATTGAACAAGGAACATGTTCTAATTAGGCTATATCACACTTTGGATTAAAGTAAATGCCATACCTATAGGAAGTGTTCTATGGTTATATAGGCACTCAGAGTTGCCCTTTGGCTAATTGACCTTAAAACCAAATTCATATCAATCTTGAGCATCCTGTATTTTTAATGGATTCAGTAATTGGGTCTTTGACTCCATCAGCCTAGTTAACCACTAAAATGCTCTAGGATGACTTTACATTTTGATGGCATGTTAACTAATGTGAAGGAGAGATACATGTCCAGAAAAATTGACTGAATCCAACTGCATTACTTCATTTGACCCTTTTGTTCTAAATAGTAAACAACAGGTGGACAATCATCATTACCAACTCACATTATATTCCTGGATTCAAAGTTCAATACTTTTTAGCAGTATGCAAAAATAATAAGGGAATATGATGATCTGGAAAATGATAAAGTTTTACTATTCATCATTTTGTTGGTACAGTAGATAAGAGTGCAAGGCCTGGAGTCAGGAAGACCTGAATTCAAATCTAGCCTCAGATACTTACTAGATGTGTGGCCTAGGTAAATCACTTAACTGTTTGCTTCAGTTTCCTCATCTATAACATGGATTGGAGAAGAAAATGGCAAGTAGCTCCAATATCTTGATCAAGAAAATCCCCAATGGAATTTAGACACCATTGAAATAACTGAACCACAACAAACTGAAAAGTTTGAGAGTAGTTACTTTATACTCTCCTTTTCCTCTAAATGGATAAACCCTAACCATTCAAACTATAGTTTTCTTTAGAGATTTACAATGAAGTGAAATGAAGGTATTCAATGTATTAAAGTTTATTTCACAGGAATTCTATTTCTCATCAACATTGGTTAACATGCAACTAAAATGTAGCAGTAGGTCCAACATACTGGAATTTAAACTGTTTGAAAATAGTGACTTCCATTTATTTTTTCATCATTTTTCCCATGCTCAGCAATAGTAAAAGTAATTATCACAATAACAAAAATAATATTAAATACCCAATAGGGTTATTGGGAGAATAAAGGCACTGTATCCACTATTCCACATTGTCTCTTTCCTAGAAGAGGTAGATTTGACAAACCTTAGAATCTTAATAGACATATGAAGAGTAAGGGCATGTTAGAGTTTAACTCTTTGATTTACAGATGAATGGAAATTTCTCTAGCCTCATGCATCCTTCAGAAGGTTTCTCTCTGTAGATTATTCTGTCTTCCCTGATTACAGACGTTTATAAAATGATTGACATAAATGAGAGTAAGATAATGTAAGATAGTGGATGATACTACATTGAACTAGAACCTGAGAAATAAAGCTGAATTAATTCATTTATGTCATGTGTTATTAAATGATTACAATCATTTACTCTCTAGAGGCTTTCCAATCTACACAATGAGAATTTTCTCTAATTCCCTTCTAAATCTTAGAGTTTATGTTTTCTAGATAGTCACATGATAGAACTGAATATAGCATCAAGTTACATATCCTGTCAAGGTATATGTATCACGTACATATCCTGTTATGCTCTCTGTCAGTCTCTGTCTGTCTCTCTGTGTCTCTCTCTCCACTTCTTGCTCTTGGCCTGTTGCTGTCTTTTTATCTCTGTCTCTCTGGATTTCTCTCTGTCCTCCCAGCCCAAATAGTTAACATTTTACTTTAGATTTCTTTTTTCTAAGTGCAGTCATAATTCTAGATTTAATTGGTACTTTAAAAATCCTGTTACATATCCTGTAATAGATACAAATTACCTGTTTGGTGTGATTTTTTTTTGTAGGAGGATAGGAAGCAGAGAAAAAAGTAAGCATTTTGGAAATATGATCATAGTTATTTGTTTAGATGGAATGTGTCTTGATAGAAGGCAGTTAGATGACTTACTAGATAGAATACCTGGTGTCAGGAAGATTCAACTTTCTGAGATCAAATCTGGCTTCAGACCATTACTAGCTGTGTGAAACTGGCCAAGTCACCAAATCCTATTTACTCCAGGTTCCTCATTTATAAAATGAGCTACATTCATATCAAAATCACTTGCCTTACCAATGAGTGGTAAGGGGAAATAGGGAGAGAATTTAAAACTCAAAATTTTAAAAAAAGAATCCTAAAATTATTTTACATGCAATTGGGAAAAATAAAATATTAAATGAATATAA
The DNA here is from genome assembly GCF_037893015.1 of Macrotis lagotis. Lineage (NCBI taxonomy): Eukaryota > Metazoa > Chordata > Mammalia > Peramelemorphia > Peramelidae > Macrotis > Macrotis lagotis. The sequence goes on from NC_133658.1 coordinate 538,269,800, forward strand.
AATGAGCCAAAGAATGAAATAGCAAACCACTGTAGTATCTTTGTCAAGTAAACTCCAATTGGAGTCATGAGGAGCTGTATATGACCAAAAAAAGACTAAAATATATTTGAGGACAGGGATATACTTGCCACTTTCACTAACAATTGTTGAATATATGTTGTAGACAATGACGTTGGAGTGCTATATTTGGATTCAGAGGACCTGTATTTAAATCATACCTCTTCTACTTATTACTTATATGATCCAGAGAAAATATTTTAATTGATATGGATATTGGTTTTTTATCTATTAAATAAATAGATTGAATGAGATGATCTATTAAGGTAACTTATAACTCTAAATTTATTTTATTTTATGAAGTTATGAATATATAATTATACTAATTTCTACCCAAAATAAAGACAACTTTCTTTTGGTGATGTAAGAGACTCTAGCCTAAGGTTTATAGAAATCTTGCATCCAGTGTCACACAATCACCATTTCCTAGTTCATTCCAACCTACCTTTGAAGAAAAAGAAAAGAGAGACAGATAGACAGACAGAAAGAGACAGAGAAATACAGAGACAGAGAAACAGAGTGCCAGAAAGACAGAGACAGAGCAAAGAAAAGCCCAGACTTCTGAAGTAGCTTTTCTTGTTTCCCTCCCCCATGCCACACTCCATCAAAGTAGGGTAAGTGCTACCATGAATGAAAAGAGCCTTGTCAACTGGTTAACCTAAATTCAAAAAGGATAGAAGTGATTTGGCCAATGACTAAGCCCCTTTCCACTTTATTGTCAAATCTAGCTCTTACTTTTAGAACAAGTAATAGGCAATACCTTTTATTTCCACTAAAAGGATGAGTCAATAATAGCAATGAGTTTGACCCCTTGAAGGCCAAAAAATCACTGAATTGTAGAAGTAAAATATCCAGACAAACTCAAATTTTTAAGTTGAATTTTTGCTATTTTAAATGAAAAATGTGTCAGGTAATTTATTAAATTTTGATTCACTTTATAATTAAAAGAAATGAGACATTTTTAGTTCTCTTTTACAATTTTATTATAAAATATTTGCCTTAAAAGTTTTGTATTGCCATAAGTAGTTGTTTCAGTTTTGTAGAAGTTATCCAAGTTTTAGTGGCAAAATTCATAAATACAAAAGTCTATTATATGACAGCTTCTTGCACAGATCTGAAGTTTATGATGAAACAATAATATATATATAATAGCAGTGATAATAATTTAATGATAATTATTGTAACTAACAAGTATAGAGAGTTTTCAATTTTGTAAGTGCTTTTAGAAATATGATTTCATTTTTATACTCACTCTAACTTTGGGAGGAACTATCTCAATTTTACAGATCAGAAAACTGAGCTAGATAGAGGTTAAGTGACTTACTTACCCAGAGTCATATAGCTAATAAGTATCATAGGTCGGATTTGAACTTGGAACTTCTTGACTTAATTGTTCAGAGCTCTATCTACTTTGAAGTGATGGTATATTTGAATATTGGGAGTTGAATGTCTATGGATCAGTGCAATACCTCATAGGTTGATATCATAAAGAGAGAAACCCTGTGGTATTAGAATGAAAGAATAGTTTCTATTTGTTGAAAGATGAAAGAGAATTTAGAGAAAGAGTGCAAATTGTGGCTATTTATCTCATTAGCTAATTCCATAGCTACTGCTACTTTTCTCCTCACACTTGAAAATCAGTGAGGCTGTATTGAATGGACTTGAGAAATTTTTCTCTCCAGAAGACTTTATAAAGGATATATTTTCTGTCTTGTCTCTGTGTCTCTCTCCACTTCTTGCTCTTAGTCTGTTGCTGTCTTTCTATTTGTTTCTCTAGCCATCTCTCTGTCCTCCCAGTCCAAATAGTAAACATTTACTTTAGATTTCTTTTTCCTAAGTGTGATCATAATTCCAGATTTAACTGGTACATTAATGATCATTAGGGCTATATAAAATTGTAATCAGTCCTAACTACTTTTTAATTTGTGTTTCATTCTTGAAAATAGGGAGCTGTGAAAAGAAGACAACAATAATTCATCTTGGGATACAATTGAAAAAGTTTCCACAGTAAACATGGATTAAAAAGAGAGAATTTTAGTGTGATATGAAAGACAAATATATTGATAAATTAATTTTACTAAATGCTCTAAAGTAAGTAAAAGGGGTTTGGGTCTTTTGTCCTTAATTGAAGCCCATCAATCATCAAGGCTATCTGGTTGTAGATAGGCTGACAGGTTAGGATTCCTTTTTCACTCCTTCCTCATGCCTGCAAGTATACTCTTTAAGGGTTTTGGATGAAATATGGTATCTAGAGGAGAGAGAAGAGAAGAGAAGCATTTTAAAGTCTACATTTTAAGAGTGGAAAGCAGAGGAGATTTGAAAATGCCCTTGGGGTCTCAGACTATTCCTACTATGATTTAAACAAGATCTTACATGTCCGACCAAGTAAAAAGATGATGATTTGATTTTAGTGATGGACTGACTGCTGACTAAGGACTAATTTAGATACCTTCAGAGAGGATCAATACAAGAAGGTGGACCACCAAGTGATAGTTTTGTTCATTAACAACAACTCCTAAGGCATAAAGATGTCACATTTTCTCTGCCTGTGTGGAGGTGAAATATGAATCCTTGAAATATTGGATAGTCTATTTTTAATTTCCTTTTGCTTCTGTTTTTTTTCCTTTTTCTAGTTATGTAAAATTCTCTCTTTGAAAAGGCAAGAAGCCTTTTCCAATTCCTCTCAATGCTAGTGATTTCCCTTTGAGATTATTTACAATTTTATCTATAAATGCATATGATACATATGTATATATATGTGTGTATATATAATATATTATTTGTATATCCTATATATAGATATACATATATGTATATATGTATGTATATACATATATATGAATAAAATTTGTACAAAGTTGTTTGCATGCTTCCCCTGTTAGACTGTGAGCTCCTTGAAAGCAGGGATATTTTTTGCTTTTCTTTAGATCCCCACTGCTAAGCACAATGCACATATATATAAACACTAAATGGTTACTTAAGAACTTACTGACTTCATTTGAAGTAAAAAGAATGTAAAAATCTGTAGAGTAAAAGGACAACTTTAGAGCTCTTTGAAAAATAGGGGAAAGTTGGGGGCATCTAGGTCATGCAGTGGATAGAGCACCAGTCCTGGAGACAGGAGGACCTGAGTTCAATTCTGGCCTCAGACACATCATAATTGCCTAGCTGTGTGACCTTGTCAAGTCACTTAACCCCATTGCCTTAAATTAAAAAAATAAAAAAAAAACAGAAAATGATGTTTTCAAAGTTCAAGGAGATAGTCAAAAACCTAGTTTAAAGAAAAGAAAAATAACTTCCAATTTAATTAAAATATTATTTAGCAATTTATTACTATATCTCTGCTCAAGAAGCTTACTCTTTACTTGAAGATGGGGAGATGAGTGAATATAAAATATATACAAAGTAAATGGAACATAGTTTTAGAAGAGAACTAATTTTATGTTCTCGAAAAAGAAAACCAGAATAGAAATCTTGTAACTGGGGGGTGGTGACACTTGAACTTGGCCTTGAAACCTAGGGATTCCCAGAGTGGTAAGAAATGATGGAAAACTTTATAGGTAAGGGAGACAGCCTATCATAGAAGGTATATGTACATATTGCAGAGGAGAGATGGAATATCATGTATGGAACATGCAAATGTTCCATTAACGAACATTTATTAACTACCCACCATATGCACAACTCTAAAAATGAAAAAGAACTAAACCAGGGACCCTATGGAATCTAAGGTAAATATTAAAAGTAATTATAGTTCAAAATGATGAATAAAGACACAGCAAAGCTCCTCACCAGTATTATGCAAGGTGAATGAGTATTGTAAATAACTGGGATGGGAAGGGTGATAAGAATTCATTTCTTTTTAATGATTTAAGATTACAAAATTATCCCCTCATTACAGTTTTATAATGAATGTAGTAGAAATTTAAATATGTATTTGTTGTATCGCATTAGTTTATCACTAGTATCATGATGCTCATTTTCCTGAGTATGTAAAATTTGAGGACGATGAAGTGAAATAGATTTAGAACTAGTAGACACTTCAGAAAGGATTCTCAATGTGAAGATGAGAAAACTGAAGACAACTCCAATTAAGTGATTTATACAATGAATGATAGAGTTTTATTGATTCTAGGAAGTAGAAGTATGTTTAAAGAGAAGAGAAAATTTTACTTACAATATAATTCAAAAATACTATTTAGCAACTACTATCACAACTATATCAGAGGTATGATTGGAGACTAGTCATTCAGCTGATAAGTGTAAAGTTGGGATTTGAATATAGTTGGTGTCTTTTTTAATTAAATCTTTCAGTATTCTTCTTACTTAGGAAAGTTTCATGTAAGAGACAGGATTTGATCTTGTCTTTATATATTTATTTGTTTGTTTAAGGTTTGGGGTTTATTTTTGCAAGGCAATGGGGTTAAGTAGCTTGCCCAAGGCCACACAGTTAGGCAATTGTTAAGTGTCTGAAGCAAGTTTTGAATTTAGGTTCTCCTAACTCCAGGGCCGATGCTCTATCCACTGTGCCACTTAGCTACCCCTCTGATCTTGACTTTATATGGAGGTGGAGGCATAGAAGAGAAATTTGAAAGGGATGAAGAATAGTTTCATTTAAAGTCAAACTTCCTTGACCAAAAAAAATAAACTGGTTTCAGATAGTATCATATTTTTTCCCCAAAGATTCAAGAATGGGGTTAGGCAGTGTTTCAGATTTTTAAAAATTAAATTAATGTATTCAAAGCATGTTAGACTTAAAAACTTTATTTTACCTAATCCAAGAACTACACAAATGGAAAAGTGATGCTATAGGCAGATAACATCTATATTATCTGGAACAGGTCATTTCTGTCTTTGTCCATTTCATGTGGAATAGAATAGAGCACTCAAATCTAAGTCAAAAAAGTTCTAGTTTTTAATATTCAAGTGAGTGTCTGCAATTCACCTGGCCTCTTTGATCCAGTTTCTTCTTTGTACAGTTGGAATAATAGTTCTCTTACCTTCCTTACAGTTTTTCTCTGAGAGAAGGACATGGAAAATCTTTTTAATTCGCCATAGATGATCTTCATTTTATTTAAAATTTTACATTTTTTCCCCACTTACATATAAAACAAATTTTAACGTTTATTTTTACACTTTGATCCCACCTCTCTCTCATCGAAAAATCAAATTATTGAATATAATTTAAAATGTGTAGTCATGCAAAATATGATCAAATGATCTTGTTGTGAAAGTTAAACCTTTAAAGTTAAGGTTAGCTCCCCCCCACACACACACAAAAGAGAATCTCCAAGAAAAATTAAGTTAAAAAAAGTATATTTTGATCTGTATTCAGACAACATCAGTTCTGTCTTTATATTTGGGTAGTATTATCAAGTCCTTCAGAGTTGTTTTGTGTCACAGTTATTCACAGTATTATCCTGCAATATTGCTCTTATTTTGTATATTTTGCATTCTATCTGCTCTTGTAAGTCTTTCCATGTTTTACTGAGAGCATCATTTTCATCTTTTCTTATAGTATTTCATCATAAATACATCATGATTTGTTCAGCTATCCTCCAACTGATGGGCATTCCCTCAATTTCCAACTGAGTCTTGTAGATCTTAGAGGATCACAATAAATCTTAAATATTATTCCCAATTAGTGTTCATAGACTTTTGTTATTTTAAGTCATTTTGTTTGTCTGCATCACTACTAATCTATGCTCTGTGGATGACCAAGAAAACAAAAGCAACTCCATTTTGTCTGTAGTCCTCCCCTGTGTTGTCTCTGATCCTACTTGTATTAGAACTCTGCCCCTGTCTGAGACTTTTCTTTCTGGGCTAGAAGTGTCCTATCTATCAGGGAGGGTTTAAAAAAGATAGTGAACCTGAAGAACCTTTCCTGTAACTAGCCTCCAGCAACAAGCCTTGTCCAAATTTGGAGTCACCCCATATCTAATTCATCTACTTTAACTGAAATTGTAAAACCTTTTGCCTTTTGTTCCTTTGGAGAGTCTCCATCCCTATATATGAGGCTGTCTTGCTGTCAAACTCAATAAACCACTAAAATTGTAGGTAGCAAAGTAATCAAAATGACTTTATTTTGTAAATTTCCATTATGTTGTCCCTGATCTACCTTAGGGTTCTGTTATCTTTTACAATAGTCCCAAGATTGTTGCAACAGTCAGAGTTCCTACTAAAAGATGTTACAGCTTCTCCCCAAATGGCGAAATGATTCAGTTGTGTGCAATTCTGATAACTATGAGCCACATAGAAAGTTCACTCACTGCTTTATCCCTGTATGTAAAAACTCATCTCACTGACCTGGAGTTGTCATCTTATGTGGACAATTTATGTGTGGATGTTCTGGGTAATACCTGTTTAGTAAACCTCATAATAATGTTGTTCTGATATCCCTCCAACCTTTGTGTCAGTATTTGACCTTACAGTCATCATGATACATTTATCAATTTAGGCTCTAAATATGCTCTATTTTTCTCAAATATACATATTCCTAATGGTGTTCTGCCATATTTTCTCCTAGTCTGTAATATAATTTAAACTCTTAGAGTTATTTTATTTTTCAAGCCAGCTGACGCTATTCATCTCCTTTACAGGTATTTATTTACTAGAATTGTCATATAAGGCCTCTATTTAACAGTAATTATTATTTTCCTTAAATCTAAATGAAAACATCTGAGCCTTTGGGACATATTATATGAATACCTGTAGCACAAATGTAGGAAACCTTGTTGTTTCTGCTTAATTTGTTCATTGAAGAAATGCCTCCAAAAACTTATTTTGTTATAGAATCAAAAACTATGATCTGACTCTATGATGAAATGCCCCTTCCCTGTACTGTAGGTGTATATACTTAGCATTGATTGTATACTTCTTTGTGTCAATGCAAGTCAAAAAAGGACTGAATGAGGAAAGAGGTGGCAAATAACTGATCTTTAAACAATCATCAGGTCTTTTTTTTCTCTTAAACTTTTTTTCTAAGTTTATACAAAGATAGCTTTCAACATCTATCTTTTTGTAAGCTTTTGAGTTCCATATTTTTCTTTCACCCTCTCTTCACTTCTCCCTCCCCAAGTCTGCAAGTAATCTACATTATACATGTACAATAAAGTTAATTAATTTTTTAAATATATGAAAATTTCAATTTAATTTAATATTTTCATATATGTCATGTTAGGAAAGAAGAATCAGAACACTAGGAAGAAAATAATAAGGGAGAAAGTAAAGACATAAAATACATTTTAAAATGAAAATAGTAAGCTTTCGTCTTCATTACAACTCTATTTTTTTCCTCTGGTTGTGGGTGGCATTTTCAATCACCAGGATTTTAGAATTGTCCTTGATCACCAAACTAGAGAGACAAGCTCAGTCCATTACAGTCAATCATCACATAGTTTCTTTCAATGTTTCCTATGTTCTCCTGGTTTTACTTACTTCACTTAGCATCAGTTTGCAAGTGAGAATGCTAAAGGTGAAATTTTTGAACTAGTGCAAGACGGTTCAAAAGGAAAAGCATTTGCTAAGAATGTTTTCATAAATGAAGAACAAAGTATGAGGTTTGAAGACAACCAGATATACTCATAGTTCTGACCACAAAGAATGCCCACTGGCATTCCAGTGGCATTATCCCTATAAGTCACCAAGCAACATTTAGGAAGCCAAAGTCTTTGAGTTACATATTGTACATCTGAGAGAATTGATCTTACTATTGATTTGTCTTATGAGAGACAGATTGTGTATTAACTGTGTTCTCACAGACTGAAACTGCTGAAAATAACAAAGTACCATGAGTTAACATTCTGTTACTATCTCCAGTTCCTCTTATTCATATTTGGCCACTGAATCCTGATGGCTCTGGAGGAGAAAGTAAGGTTGGTGACTTGGCACAGCAAACCTTACTCAAATCCAATTCATGTGCTTGTCATGGTATCACCACCTTGATGTCATGGTCATATTCGAGAAGAAATGACTAACATCTTCATCATTATCTTCACCCATCATTCTGTTGCCAGATAACACATACTGATGCTTTTCCCATCTTTATTAAAGCACCAAGGTTCCTCACTGATATGAGAGAAGAAAGCATATTCTATAGTCAAGAAACTCCCTCAGCATTCAAACTAGGTAGTAGTAGACAGAAGTCCTGTTTCCTAAGAAATCAAGCTGTTTTATTGCCTTTTGTGCATAATTCCAAATTACTCTCCAGAATAGCTGCATCAGGACACTACTCCACCAATAATGCATTAGTGTTCCAATTTATCCATCATCTTCTCCACCATTGACCATGTTCTTTTTTTGTATGTTTCATTTGTTTTGTTTTTTGCAAGGAAGTGGGGTTAAAGTGACTTGCCAAAGATCAAACAACTAGGTCATTGTTAGGTATCTGAGGTCAGATCTGAACTCAGGTCCTCCTAACTTTAGGGCCTGTGCTCTATCCACTGTGCTACTTAGCTGTCCCCGATCATGTTTTTCGCTGTAATTTTAACCATTCTGATAGCTATCAGGAAGTACTTCAGAGTTTTTTTTTAATTTTATTTATTTAAGGCAATGGAGTTAAGTGATTTGCCCAAGGTCACAGGCTAGGCATTTATTAAGTGACTGAGACTAGATTTGAACTCAGGTCCTCCTGACTCCTGGGCTGATACTTTATCCATTGTGCCACCTAGCTCCCCCTTCAGAGTTGTTTTAAATTGCATTTCACTAATCAATAATGATTTGGAGCATTTTTTCATTTGACTATAGATGCATTTAATTTCCTCATCTGAAAACTGCCTGTTCATATTATTTGATGATTTATCATGTGGAGAATGACTTGCATTCTTATATATTAAATTCAGGACTTCATATATTTTATACTCTTTATATTTACTCTATCAGGAAACTAGCTGTGAAAACTATTTCCCAGTTTTGGGCATTACTTCTAATCTTGATTGCATTGGTTTTATTTGTGTAAACCCTTTTTAATTTGATGTAATCCATATTATCCATTTTATATTTTATAATATTGTCTATCTCTTGTTTGGACATCAACTCCTCCCCTCTTCATAGATCTGACAGATAAATTATTCCTTCTTCTCTTGACTGGGTTATAGTGTCACTCCTTATTTCTAAATCACATACTCATTTTGACTCCCACATGTAGTGCTTTTTCTTGACTCTCCTCATTAGATAGGTCCTGTTCTACAAGAACCAAACTGGTAAATAATCTCCAGGGTTTAGTTCATAATCAGAAACATGTGAAGTCAATTACTTCGCTTTTTTTTCTGTTCACCCTTAGAAAGGTGGTCATGGTACTTAAAGGAATCTGAATAATAACTCCTCCTTAACACATTAATATCCCATTCCACTGATGCCCATTTTTTAGTTTTCAATGGCTAAATTAACTATGCAGGGAACTCAAACTCCTTCACTCCCAAAACACATAATTTTGATAGGTGTGGGAGACAACTCATTTAAACATAAACTGAAAAGTTTCATGCTGTTCTATCAAGTTAAATGTTTTTGAATAATAAATAATAAGCATCAGGATCTTGTATTTTGCTGTGTCTCTCATTTGGGTGAACAGCTGCAAAGATGAGTTCTATAAAGGAAGATAATGTGTGAAAGCCTACATGTTTCCTTATTATACACACATATCCATATCTATCTATATAGATATATGCTCTGCTTAAGAAGATATTTAGAATTTATCTAGTGCAGCCTTAGTGGATCTCACTCAAGTAGTATATAAAACTATATATACCTCAAAATGTTATTATTTTATCAGGTTATGGAATATCCCATGTGAGAATTACCTTCAATATAGATTGTGACTCAGAAATCTGCCAGTAATTTAGAAGAAAAATCTTATGAGATTTTCCTGAAGAACAAAGAGCTTCAGTGACTTGTTCAAGCTAACTAGGTTGCTAAAGGTCACAGGTAGTATTTGAATTCAGATCTATAGCAGTACCAGCAGTCTAAAATAATGGCAATATGTGGCTTTGAGGAAATCTTAATAACAAAGCTGACTTCATTTTCTTTTATTTTCTTTATCATTTATTGATAATTTAGCCTTTACTTAATTAGTTAATTAATTTCCAAAGATAGTTTTCAATATTCAATTCTGTAAAAGTTTTCTTCCTCTCACTATTCCCTCTCCATTATCCTAAGGTGATAAGTAATTTGATATAGGTTATACATATTCCTATTTTGATTATGTTGTAAAAAAATCATAAATGGGAAAAATCATAACAAAGAAAAAATGAATTAAAATAGTATATTTTTGTCTACATTCAGATTTGATTATTCTTTCTGTGGATGTGGATGGCATTTTCCATCACAAGTCTTTTAGAATTATCTTTGTTCACTCTATTACTAAGAAGAATTAAATCTATCATAATTGATCATCACATAGTTTTGCTATTAGTCTGTTCTCCTGCTTCTGGGCATTTTACTCAGCATCTGTACATGTAAGACATTTCAAATTTTTCTGAAATCCATTTGCTCATCAATTCTTTTTTCTTCCTTTCTTTTGTAAATGATAATTTATTTTATTCTTTCCAATTACATGTGAAGATAGTTTTCAACATTCATTTTTGTAAGATTTTGAGTTTCATATTTGTCTTACACCCTCCCTTCTTTCCCACCTCCCCATAGCAGAACATAATCTGATGTAATTTGTAAATGAATAATCTTGTTTGACATATTTACATATTAATCATGTTGTGAAGGAAGAATTAGAACCAAAGAGGAAAAAACATGAAAAAGAAAGAAAAAAAAGAAATTTTTAAAGATAGAATGCTTTGCTCTGCATTCAGATTCCACAGTTTTCCTTTAGATGAGGATAGCATTTTTTGTTTTTGTTTTTGCAAGACAATAGGCTCAAATAGGTTGCCCAAGGTCACACAGTTTAGTAAGTATTAAGTGTCTAAGGCCAGATTTGAATTCAGGTTCTCCTGACTCCAGGGTCAGTGTTCTATCCACTGCTGTGGATGGCATTTTCATGCATTAATATTTTAGAATTGTTCTTGATCACTGAACAGCTGAGAGAAGGTATGTCCATCCTTCATAGCTGATCATCTCACATACTTGTGATTAATATTTCTAATGTTCTGGTTCTGCTCACTTCACTCAGTATCAGTTCATTCAAGTTCTTCCAGGCTTTACTAAAGTCCACACACTATAATTTCTTACAGAACAATAGTACTCCATCATGTTCAAATACTATAACTTGTTCAGCAGTTCCCTAATTGATGAATGTCTCTTCAGTTTCTGATTCTATGCCACTACAGAAAGAGTTGCAGGAAATATGTTTGTTCCTGTAAGGTTTTTATTACCCATTTTTGTGATCTCTTTGGGATACAGACCTAGCAGTGGTATTGATGGATCAAAGGGTATGCATAGTTTTATTACTCTTTGGTCATAGTACCAAATTGCTATCCAGAAAGGTTGGATCAGTTCACAACAGTGCATTAGCACCCCATTTTCCCATATTCCCTCCAATATTGATTATTTCTCTTTTCTATGACAATCTATTTACAGTACCAATTTACAAAAATAAAAATTAGTATGTATAAAATTGGCCATTTCATTCAACAGTATCAAATGACTTGCAGTTGTTAAGTCAACAAGTATTTATAAAGTATCTACTATGTGAGAGGCTCTATGATTAAAAGACAGTATTTGCTTGTGGATCTCCAGACAAGAAAGTCTCACAATACTCACATTCTTGGACAAAGATCATTAAGTAGTATGTATTAATCTGGTTTCAGAAAAGGTTTAGAGGCTGAACATATAAAAGTGTCCTGCTGATATGAATCAGAGAAAACCCTGATGAAGTTAGACTACTGTGGGGGCCATAACTAATGCGAATGGTCAGTCACTAAATAACACTGTAATTTAACTCTATGTATGAAACTACCTATTTTCTGAAATAACAAGAAGCTTTTCAACTCATTGTCCTAATGTCTCTATTCTATAATTATAAAAGGTCTGAGTTGTGGAGATTAGGAGCATAAATGTTAATGATCTGTTGGTCTAGACCCCCCCCCCAAAAAAAGACATGTTCATATTATGCTCATAAAACTAAAACAGTCTTCTATTCAATAGCCTTGATTTATTTTCTAGTTCAATGTGCTGCCTTTTGAAGAACTGAATAATGACAGTTTATTTATTGGCATGCTTTATGCTCTGGTTGCTGTAAAAATTAACAGAATTAAAGAGGCTAATGTTGGGATAATGGGAACCTTATGCAAAGCTATTCTATTGTACACTGTTGATGGTAGGCCAGGCAGGTTTAAATTCTATTAGTGTGTTGTTAAATTAAAATTTATAAGAAATATTGATTCTTGCTGTTATCTTAGGTATCCTTAAAATGTTTGCTTCATTACCCATTGCTTATTTATGCCACTTTTTTTTCCTTAAGGAGAAAAAGATATGGAAAATCTAGTGAAAGTTAAAAAAAGTTTTAAGGAAAATAGCACTACAAATCATTTAACCCATTTGTAACTGTACATTTTACATTAATTTCAACACATAAAATGCCATTAAAACAATATTTAGGGGCAGCTAGGTGGCATAGTGGATAATGCACTGGCCTTGGAGTCAGGAGTACCTGGGTTCAAATCCGGTCTCCGACAATAATTACCTAGCTGTGTGGCCTTGGGCAAGCTATTTAACCCCATTTGCCTTGCAAAAAACCTAAAAAAAAAACAGTATTTAGATTTCAATAGCATTATTTGCCCTTTCATACCCTTTCCCTTTTCCACTTCAATAATCATACTATACACTCATTTTTGTCTGACTTTCTTTTAAATTTTAAATTTTATTTTTTTTATTTTCATCCATTTGTACATGCATATGTCCAAGTTACAAAATTTCCCTTTACTCTCCCTTCCCCCTCCCCTTCCCTCAGCAGGTAGTAGTCAGGTTAGCATTTTATGTACGTATTTTGTTAAACATATTTACAAATCAGTAATTTTTGGCATGAGGAATTAGGATTAAAGTAAAGAGATATATAAGGGATAATTTTTATAAAATGTTCATCAGATTCATAAGGGATTTTTTTTCATCTGTACTTTGTTTTGTTTTGCTTTTCTTAATCTGGTTGAGGATAATATAGTCCATAACCAGTTAAATACAGTTGTCTTAGATCTCTGGACAGTCCAGAGGAGCTGATTCCATCAAGGTTTTTCATTACATAATGTTACTGATGTGCACTTTGTTCTCTTGGTTCTACTCCCTTAGCTCAGCATCAGATCCCGTAGGTCATTCCATGATTCTCTAGAGTCAAATCATTTATGGTTTCTTATAGCACAAGTATTTATGTACCATGACTTGTTTAGCCATTCCCCAATTGATGGGCATCCCCTTAATTTCTAATTCCTTTTCACTACAAAAAGAGCTGCTATGAATATTTTGGAACATGTAGGTCTTTTGCCATTTTTTACAATTTCTTTTGGATATAGACCCACAATTGGAATTGTTGGATTAAAGGGTATGAACAGTTTTATTATTCTTTAGGTATAGTTCCAAATTGCTCTCCAGAAAGGTTGGTTCCATTCACAATTCCACCAGCAATACATCAATCTCATTCCTCCCACAGTCTCTCTAAAATTGAACTAACATCTTCCCTTTTTCTCCTCTTGGCTAATGTAATAGGGTGAGATGATACCTCATTGCTGTTTTATGGCTGATTTTTTTGCCCTAGATTTTTCCATAAACATTTCTCCAAATTTCTTTGCATTTACATCTTTGTCCATCTGGATTTCATTTTAACATTATACATTATTGCATAATGACTTATTTAGTTATTCTCTTACTATTGGGCATTTAAGTTGCTCAGGTATTTTTCAATTACATTTTATACTTCTCTGAAAATTCTAGAGAATACATTTTTTGCTTATTGATTTTGATAACATTTTAAAAGAATATACTTAATGATGAAATATATTTTTGCCTAACATTGTTTTATTTGTTTCTTATAAATGATAATGTGATAAGTTGTATAGGGGCTAGACTGGAGTTTGTTTTTTCCCTTATCTGTTATTTTAAAAAATGAATCATAGGATAACTGGTTTTAGATTTCTATTATTTCAAATACCTTCTAGTTCCACCACATTTAATCATGCAAATTAGGAAATTCAAACCCAGAATAGGAAAGTAACTGCCTTAACATCCCACAGTGACAAGTCTTGCTCATAGTTCTTCAATACCTAATAAAATAATATACTAAACACACATGTAATATCAACAATATTGAGTAATTATTATGTTTTAGAGAACATGTTGACTGTAGATACAAACTCCTCTGTTGCTCATTTAGATCCTATCATAAACTAGCTTCCAAATACTTTTCTAATTTTTGGTACAAGTATATTTGGATATATTAAAGGCATGGACAATTCTTTTTTTCCTTCTAACTTTGTATATCTGGTGCATGAAGCATGCAAATAAATAAATTGTCATTTGGAAAATCTTTTAAGTTTGGTAAGATTTAAAATACAAATTACTGTCTTATTTGAATCCTGCAGAATTGAAACTCTGATATATAGATGTTATTAGGTTCATTTTTTACAGCTGAGGAAATTGAAGTAGATTGGTTAATGACATTCCCATAATTTTACAACAACCAAGGACCTGAAGTAGCATTTGAACTTGGAGCCACCTAATGCTAAATACAGTCCTCTACTGGGAAAATGCTCTAGCAGTCATTTAACTGTGTGTAAGGTGGGCAGAGGGAATTGGGGGTCGGATGGAAGTATGGAAATAAATACAGGTTTCATATAAGAGATATTAGGTTCTGAATCATGAAGGAAACTAGAAAAGAGTTCTTGCTGGCAATATAAAATGATAGGTGAGGCCTTGAATAAAAGACTAATGGATATAAAAAGGCAGTGTTAGAAATGTATACCCTCATTCCCTTTACACTGAGTACCCTTGAACCCTACTACAATCTGCAACATTTTTGTAATATAAAATTTCTGTAACTAAAAAATGTTTGTTAAAGAAAAAGTTCCTCTCTAACTGAACATATTTCATTTCCACCATATAATAAGTAAATTGTGTGGTTCAGTATGGAAATCACACAAATCCACTCTAGCTGAATGGTAAGTCAAATATGCTGCTACTTTCTGAGAACCTTACTAATAAAGATGTGATCATTAGATAGCTCCAATTATGGAAAGGTAATGACACTAATATAAATTGTATCTTACTACAAAGTTTAATAAGTGTGAAATAAAAAAATAAATTAAAAGAAGTAAATTAATGGATTAATGAATTCATTATACCTGAGTCCTATATCCAAATATAACTTAATGATCCATTTAGAGTCTTTGACATTTAAATTGATCTGTCACGTTTTCATTGTGGTTGCTTTCTCTATTAATAAAGATTTCTACATTTTCTCATTTTTCATAACTCTTGGTACATTCAATGTACCAGGGACCTTCTAGTAAATCTCTTGACAATATGTGGGTTTTAGTGGATTACATCAGGAGGGGCTCGTGATCTTGAGTAGATACCACTAAAAGCATGTAGGCTTTAATTCTTTAATTATAATCATGATGGACTATAACAGTACTAACTCTAAAATTAATAAATGTAGAACTGTTCCCTAAAACAAAATAAAGTCAAAATGAGTTCAGTATTTAGGCATGAAGTGATACCAAAGACTAATTAGAGAACAATAAATACTCTATTTGTTGTGAGGAGTTTAAGACCATACAAGATATAGAGAGCATTATAAATTTCAAAATGGATGATTTTGACTATATGAAATTTATTAGGTTTTGCACAAGCAAAACTAATACATCCAAGATTAGAAGGAATACAGGAAGCTGGGAAACAATTTTCATAGCTAGTGTTTCTAATAAAGAATTCATTTCTAAAATATATAGAGAACATAATCAAATTTAAGATGTTACAAATCATTCTGCAATTCATAAATAAATAAAGAATATGAACAGCAAAATTTCAGATGAAGAAATAGAAGCTATTTATAGTCATATGAAATAATACTGTAAATAATTATTGATAAGAAAAATGCAAATTAAAATAACTGTAAGGAACCACCTCACAAGTATCAGATTGGCTAAGAGGATAAAAAAATGAAAATGATCAGTGTTGGAGAGGATTTGGACAAACTGGGACATTAATGCACTGTTGGAGTTGTGAACTGATGCAACCTCTTTGGAGAACAAAATGAAACTATATCCAAAAGAAAAAAAAACTGCATAGCCTTTGATCCATTACTAGGTCTATAACCAAATGAGATCATAAAAAACTGGAAAAGTCTCACATATTCAAAAATATTTATAGCAGCTTTGTTTTCTAGTGACAAAGAACTGGAAATTGAGGGGATGCCCATCAATTGGGGAATATGAATGCTATGGAGCATTATTGCTCTGTAAGAAATCATGAGTAGCTGGACTTTAGAGAAGCACAGAAACAGTTGAATGAGCTGTTGCTGAATGAAGTGAGCAAAACCAAAAGGATATTGTCCACTTTAACTACAACATTATGAGATGATCAGTTGTGATGGATGCAGTTCAGAAATGAAGAACAATCCTGAGAGATCTATCAAAGATAATCCCATCCACATCCACATTGTAAATGCAGAACAAAACAATGTTCACTTTTTTATAAGGCTTTACAAGGTTCTCTATATTCTTCATGTTTTCCTTTTTTTTCTTATGAGCTTTTTACTCCTTGTTCTAATTCCTCTTTCACAGTATGACTAAAATGGAATTTTGTCAAACATGATAGTACAAGAACAAATTTTACCAGATTTTTCACCCAAGAGGTGGGAGGGAAAGGAGGGTGGCAGAAAAATGTGGAACTCATAATCTTGCAATTGCATAAATGTTAAAAACAAGCATGTAATTGGGAAAATTAAAGAAAATTTCAATAAATAATTCAAAAATAATTATCGTGCTGGAACCAAAGTCCAGTTCCATTAATAATAACCCAAAGGACTCTCACAACATGTTTTTCCTGGGTATAAATCTTAATAAAAATATAAGTAATTCTATTTTTTGTCTTTAACATAGTCATTCATCCCGATGTTTTCATTCTTTTGACTGCCTGTTGATCAAGTATTATCATTGACTTCAGCAGCAGTTGTCTTAAGTAACCCCTTCTCTCAGACTCCTAGTTGGTTTAGGCAACTATCATCAAACATTCCTGTTCATAGGCATTATTCTAGCTATTATTGGACTAAAACAAGAAAGAAAGAAAACTAGAATTGAGAAAGGGTGCCTCTCATATCAGTTGCTTCATGTAAAATTTATTCCTATGGAAGCTATCTTGTAAAAAGTTCTGGGGGGGGGGTGGCTAGGTGGCATAGTAGATAAAGCACCGGCTTTGGAGTCAGGAGTACCTGGGTTCAAATCTGGTCTCAGACATGTAATAATTACCTGTGTGGCCTTGGTCAAGCCACTTAACCCCATTTGCCTTGCAAAAAAACCTAAAAAAATATTCTGGGTCCCCCAAAATAGGTCAGTGTGTGGTTAAGTCTATAGAGTTATTTAAAAATGCAATTTTAAGAAAAACTCTAAAACCAAAAAAATGTTGACAAATGGACAATGTAGATAGGTTTGAGGTAAGGAGAAAAGAGCCTATGTGTGTGATGTTGGTTTAAGATAAATAAAGCAAAAATAAGTGAAGAAACAAGGTAACATCTTCAAAGAACAAAAAAAAATAAAATCAATAATATAAACAAATGGAGAAAAACAAAGATATAACTATTATACTTTTAAATGTGAATGAATTAAAAAATTCAATAGAATGAAAATGAGAAAATAGTTAAAGGTAAAAAAATCTGTTATTTACAAGAAACATATAAGAGTAACAGTATTTACAGAAGAAAAATGAGGAGGTTGAACAAAAGTGTTTATGTAAAAATTGAAAATTCAAAACAGCAAGAATTTCAAGTATGCTATCAAAAAAGTAAAAATAAAAATTCACAAAATAGGGGCTGCTAGGTGGCTTAGTGGGTAGAGCACAGGCCCTGGAGTCAGGAATACCTGAGTTCAAATCCACCCTCAGACACTTAATAATTACCTAGCTGGGTGGCCTTGGGCAAGCCACTTAACCCCATTGCCTTGCAAAAATCCTAAAAAAAAATTCACAAAATAGAAACATTTGCAATATGTTGAAAGGATCCAAAGTCAGGGAATCAATTTTAATATTAATCTTATATGCTGCAAATGCAGTGGCATTTGTATTCATAAGGGAAAATTAAGTGAATTACAAGAAGATATAGTTATGCAATAATAGTAAAATAATGGCTCTCTTCACGTTTGACACATTTAACAGAAATAAGTAAAAGTAAAATTTTCAATTAAAAATATTCTGTAAAGCTAGAAATAAAAGATATTTTGTGACTTCTAAAAGAGACTGCTAAATAATATACATATTTCTCAGCTCCATATGGAACTTTTTGAAAAATTGAATATGTTAGGGCATAGAAGCAGAAATGGCAAACATTCTTTATTGGCTACAATGCAATAAAAATGCTAATCAGTTCAGACACAGAATCTAATGGAGACAACAATGAAATCCTAAATGATGTGTAAGGTCAAAGAAAAATTTCTAGAAATAATAATTATGTGAAAGAAAGTGATAATGATGCTTCAATTATATAATAATATATGGGATAAAATAAAGTAATCCTGGTGGGGGATCTACAAACATACATTACCAAAATAGAAAACAATAAAAGAAAATAAATGCACCAAATCTTTATAAAAAAATATGAATTCCGGGGCAGCTAGGTGGCACAGTAGATAGAGCACCAACCCTGGAGTCTAGACCTGAGTTCAAATTCAGTCTCAGACACATAATAATTACCTAGTTGTATGACCCTGGGCAAATCACTTGGTCCCACTGCCTTGCAAAATCTAAAAAAAAGATAAATTCCACAACTAAGCTTACTCAGAATAATCAGAAGAAACAGTAAAAATTTGAAGAGAAATAGGTAAATTCAAAATAAAAAAGGATACAGAAATGCTAAGAAAAATTAAAAGTTAGTTCTTTAAAGACTAACAAAATAGATGAATTTTTAAACCACTATATTTAAAAATGCTAGAAAATAATAAGCAAAATAGCAAATAAAAATGAAATTATGACAAAACCAGAAGAAATTAAAAGTAGAATTATCAGCATCTTCAATGAACATGTATATATATGCTAACAAAATTGAGACAAAAGCAATAAAGGAGTTCCTTTGAAAATAAAAACATAACAGAAGACTAAATTAAGGTCATAAGCAGTAAAATTTCGGGAAAAAATAATTAAATTGTCTTTAAGGTAAGTAAGGGGGTAGGGGCGAGACCTCTTCTAATCCTGATGAATTTATAGAAAAATTGTATCAAACTTTTAAAGAATTAGTGTCAATGCTATATAAAATGTTCTTAAAAAATTTTAAAAGAATCACCACAGTAGATTCTGTTTGTGAGAAAAATATTTCCTAAATCTCTGCACCAGACATAAATGAAAAACAGGAAACCTGCAAGCCAATGTCATTAATGACATTTTAAATAAAAAGCTATGAAATAGACAAAAGTGATTCAGGCAAATAATATTTCATTACTTTTCCAGGAATGCATATTGGTATAAAAGTAGGAAAACAATCAACATAATTAATTGCATTAAAAATAAAAATATCCCAGACCACATGCTTATCTCAATGGTTGAAGAAAAAACCTTTAACAAAGAATAACACATTCATAATTATTCAATATATAACATAACTATATTACATCACATTGATTTATATTATTATATGCCATATTTAATATTATAAACATGTAAATATAATATCATGTAATTTTATATATTTGTGGATTTATAGAAATATAAATTTATCAATATAAATAATAAAGTATATATACTTCTATAAATATAATATATTTTATAATTAATATTAATATAATGTAATTGATTAGCAATGTATAGCACATTCATAATATTAATAAAATTACAGCAAAAGTATATTTGCAAGTTTTTGAAGGCAACATGGTAAAAAGCTGGATTTGCAGTCAAAAGACCTGAGTTCAGATTCCATCTGTCATTTTCCAACTGATCTTGTATAAATTATTTAACCTCATATGAGTCTCAAGTATGTTCATTTATACAATGAGACAATTGGGCTAGCTAATAACTAAGATGACTTCCAGATATAAATTAATGATCTTAAGAAATTTTCCTTGAAATTATATTTTCTAGGGGGTGGAGCCAAGATGGCAGTGTGAAGGCAGGAATTCCCAGAAAATTGTTCCCCATTAAATTCCAAAAGCTTTCAAATTAATGATTCTATCCAAACTCTAGATGGGCCGAGCCCATAGAAAGACTGAGTGCTACAATTTCCTAATCCAAGATAACTTAGTACATCTCCAGGATAGGTCTGTTCCACAGGCACTGGAGGTTGGAAAAAGCCACAGAGTAGCTGCAGCCGGGCCAGGTGCTGGCATCCATGGCAGAGTGGGTGGCTTAATAATCAGGAATAGCTTGAAGGGGGTAGAACTCTGTAGCACCAGAGTGAGTGCAGAGTGAGCACCAGATCAGAGCATCCCTGCAGGGAGATGCTGCAGCAGGAGTCAGCAGTCACCCAGCATGTCCAGAGCTCTCAGTCCATAGATGATAAGAGAGTCAGTGGAGACTGCAGAGGTCACTCTGCTCTCCCTGGGGCAGGACTCCGCTGTTTGCCCACATTCTGATCCATGTTGAAGTTTGGGCTCTCAATCACCAGAGCCAAGCAGGGACTCTCCTCACAGCTCCAGGGCAGAAGGGAGGGCCTGAACACAGGCAGGAGAGCAATCAGAGCCTCTCATAATACCTTGGAGAAATGAAGTTCCCTGTGGGTTATCCCCCCAAACCCTGCCAAAGCCTTGGAAGAGCAGTACATCAGTCATAGACTGAGGAAATGAGCAAGTAGAAAAAGAAGAATCTGACCATACAAATTTACTTTGGTCCCATGGAAGACCAAAATTCATACTCATATGATGACAAAATTGAAGCTTCTATATCCAAAACCTCCAAGAGAAATGAAAAATGGGTTCAGGCTATGGATGAGCTCAAAAAAGATTTTGCAAAGCAATTATGGGTGGTAGAGGAAAAATTGGGAGGAGAAATGAGAGAAAAGCAGATAAATCATGACAACCAAGTCAGCAACTTGGTAAAAGAAATACAAAAACATACTGAAGAAAATAATATGCTAAAAAACACTTTAGGCCAAATGGAAAATATACTTTCTACTGAGTAGATACTTTCTGTTTAATATTATTTTGAGGTAATGTTCTTTAATATATTTGAGGGGTAAGATTATCAAAGGAGATTTTTAAAATTATCTATAGCTGGATTTCCAGTTAAAATAAACCAAATGATAAAACAAATTAATAATTTGTGGTAGGCAATGGCAAGTTTTACCCAAGAATTGAGTTCCCTAAAAATTAGTTTGAGTTTAGTAGAATGACTCATTGAGACAACAAGGAATATTAAAATATAACCAAAAGTCTAGGCAAGAAAAAGAAAATTTAGGTATTATTATCAAAATCAATCAAAGAAACAAAGTTAAGATGATGGCAAGAAAATAATAGAAAAGACCTGATCATAATACTTAAACCTTTAAAATATCTGAAAAGAATAATTCCAATTAAAAAATATAACTAAATAGAAACAGAAATGAACTCTTCCAGAATTGAGTGCCACATACATACACACACACACACACACACACACACAAAATACATATATGCACTAGAACAGTGGAGGTAAAAAGAGGAACCATGATAGAAAGTCTATGGGAACACAGAAGAACAAAAAAGTCCTAGGGACAGGAAAAAGGTCCCAGGCCCAGGAAAACAGCACAATTTCTTACAAACAAATAAAGGACAATGAGTATTCTGAATAGGTAATGTCATAAGCCACTTTAAAACTCAATAGTAAAGAAACCAAAACCAGGTTTCTGGTCATGGGCTGTCAGAACATGTCAGGGAAAAAAATCATCCCTGTAGGTCCTTGTTCAGATACAGGGTTCAGTCATGCATGGCTCGGAGCACTGGGAACCACAGGAATAAACAACATTTGGGTGACAGTGTTGAACAGGAGTCCTAAATAGCCCACAATCTCAAACATATCATTTTGGTCTCACTGGACCACAATGGGGGATGAAGCCAAATCTCAACTGGACTTATATAAGAAGGTAAAACTTCATAAGATCAGAATCTGCAAGGGAGCAAGATATTGAAAGGGAAGACAGAATGAACCAGAAGTTCAGGTCTAATGCCAATTACCTCATCCATATCAAGAACAATACTGCAAAAGACCTAGAGGTGATTGGGCCCCCCAAAAAATCCCAACCCAAATATTTAAGTGAAAAAGTGCATAAATAACAAATAATCAAGAAATAATCAAGAGAGTAGCAAATAAACTTAGATTAGGAAAAGACCAAGACAGCAACTATAATAAAATTTGAAAATGTCAAAACTGCAAAAAAGAGAAAAAAATTATCCCTTAAAAGAACAGAATTCTTCAAGCTTTCCTGTTAGAAAGACAAATGCTGAGATGTAGCCTTGAATTGTAAACACAGGAGAAACTTAGAAAATAAATACATCTAAGAAATTAACAGGTAACAGAGATGAAACGCTTACATTCTAAAAGAAGAAAAGATTCATAATTTTTTAAATTAATTTTTATTAAAGATATTATTTGAGTTTTACAATTTTCCCCCAGTCTTACTCCCCCCCCCCCCAGGGAAAGCAATCTGTCAGTCTTTACTTTGTTTCCATGTTGTACCTTGATCCAAATTGGGTGTGATGAGAGAGAAATCATATCCTTAAAGAAGAGAAAAGAAGTCTAAGAGGTGACAAGATCAGAAAATAAGATATTTGGTTTTTTTTTCTAAATTAAAGGGAATAAGGGGTGGTTAGGAGGCATAGTGAATAAAGCACTGGCCTTGGAGTCAGGAGTACCTGGGTTCAAATCCGGTCTCAGACATTTAATATTTACCTAGCTCTGTGGCCTTGGGCAAGGAACTTAACCCCATTTACCTTGCAAAATCCTAAATAAATAAATTAATTAATTAAAGGGAATAGTCTTTGAACTTTGTTCAAACTTCACAGCTTCTTAACGGGATACAGAAGGCACTCTCCTTTGCAGACAGCCCAAAATTGCTCCATATTGTTGCACTGATGGAATGAGCAAGACCTTCAAAGTTGATCATCACTCCCATGTTGCTGTTAGGGCATACAGTGTTTTCTGGTTCTGCTCATCTCACTCAGCATCAGTTCACACAAATGCCTCCAGGCTTTCCTGAAATCCCATCCCTCCTGGTTTCTAATAGAACCGTAGTATTCCATGACATATATATATATATAACACAGTTAGCTAAGCCATTCCCCAATTGAAGGACATTTACTTGATTTCCAATTCTTTGCCACCACAAAGAGGGCTGCTATAAATATTTTTGTACATGTTTTTACACTTTTTCTTCATCTCTTCAGGGTATAGACCCAGTAGTGGTATTGCAGGGTCAAAGGGTTTGCACATTTTTGTTGCCCTTTGGGCAGAGTTCCAAATAGCTCTCCAGAAAGGTTGGATGAGTTCACAGCTCCACCAACAGTGCAATAGTGTCCCAGATTTCCCACATCCCTTCCAACAATGATCATTACCCTTTCTAGTCATACTGGCCAATCTGAGAGGTGTGAGGTGGTACCTCAGAGAAGCTTTAGTTTGCATTTCTCTAATAATTAATGATTTAGAGCATTTTTTCATAAGGCTATGAATTGCTTTGATCTCCTAATCTGTAAATTGCCTTGGCATATCCTTTGACCATTTGTCAATTGGGGAATGGCTTTTTGTTTTAAAAATATGACTCAGTCTCTGTATATTTTAGAAATGAGTCCTTTGTCAGAATCATTAGTTGTAAAGATTGTTTCCCAATTTACTACATTTCTTTTGATCTTGGTTACAGTGGTTTTATCTGTGCAAAAGCTTTTTAATTTAATGTAATCGGAAACATCTAATGGGTTTCGGGTGATGTTCTCGAACTCTTCCTTAGTCATAAACTGCTCCCCTTTCCATAGATCTTACAAGTAAACTAGTCCTTGATCTTCTAATTTGCTTATAGTATTGTTTTTTATGTCTAAGTCCTGTAATCATTTGGATCTTACATTGGTAAAAGGAGTTAGGTGTTGGTCTAATCTAAGTTTCTTCCATACTAACTTCCAATTATCCCAGCAGTTTTTATCAGAGGGAGTTTTTATCCCAATGGCTGGACTCTTTGGGTTTATGGAACAACAGATTACTATAATCATCTCCTGCTTTTACACCTAGTCTATTCCACTTGTCCACCACTCTATTTCTTAGCCAATACCAAACAATTTTGATGACTGATGCTTTATAATATAATTTTAGAACAGGTAGGGCTAAGCCACCTTCTTTTGCACTTTTTTCATGAAGCTCCTGGAAATTCTTGACTTTTTATTTCTCCATATGAATTTACTTACAATTTTTTCTAACTCTTTAAAGTAATTTTTTTTGGAATTTTGATTCTTGGGGCACTAAACAGATAGTTGAGTTTTGGTAGAATTGTCATTTTTATTCTATTAGCTCTACCTATCCATGAGCAGTTGACATTTTCCTAGTTATTTAAATCTGATTTCATTTGTGTGAGAAGTGTTTTATAATTGTTTTCAAAAAGTTTCTGAGTCTGTCTTGGCAAATAGACTAGCAGGTATTTTATATTTTCTGAGGTTACTTTGAATGCGATTTCTCTTTGTAGCTCTTCCTGCTGTATCTTGCTAGACATATATAAAAAAGTTGAGGATTTATGAGGGCTTATTTTATAACCTACAACTTTGCTAAAATTGCTAATTGTTTCCAGTAGGTCTTTTGGATGATTTCTTGGGATTATCTAGGTAAACCATCATGTCATCCGCAAAAAGTGAGAGTTTTGTCCCTTCCTTCCCAATTCTTATTCCTTCAATTTCTTTTTCTTCTCTAATTGCTGATGCTAACATTTCTAATACAATATTGAATAGTAGTGGTGATAATGGGCACGCTTGTTTCACCACTGATGTTATTGGGAAGGCCTCTAGCCTCTCACCATTGAGTATGATGCTGGCTGATGGTTTCAGATAGATACTGCTAATTATTTTAAGGAACAGTCCATTTATTCCTACACTCTCTAGTGTTTTTAATAGGAAGGGATGGTGTATTTTGTCAAAAGCTTTTTCAGCATCTATTGATATGATCCTATGATTTCTGATAGATTTGTTGCTGATATACTTGAGTTTACTCACAGTTTTCCTATTATTGAACCAACCCTGCATTCCTCAAAAAAATCCTACTTGATCATAATGTATTATCCTAGTGATAACTTGTTGTAATCATTTTGCTAAGATTTTATTTAAGATTTTTGCATCTATATTCATCAGGGAAATAGGTCTATAATTTTCTTTCTCTATTTTAACTCTTCCTGGTTTAGGTAACAGCACCACATTAGATTCATAGAAAGACCTAGTCAGAGTTTCATCTTTCCCTATTTTTTCAAAGAGTTTATATAGAATTGGTACCAATTGTTCCTTAAATGTTTGGTAGAATTCACTTGTGAATCCATCAGGCCCTGGAGATTTTTTTTTTATGGAGTTCAATGATGGCTTGTTGAATTTCCTTTTCTGAGATAGGGTTGTTTAGGTATTTAACCCTTCTCCATTTAACCTGGGAAATGATATTTTTGTAAATATTCATCCATTACACTTAGATTATCAAATTTATTGGCATAGAGGTGGGCAAAATAATTTCAAATTATTACTTTAGTTTCCTCCTCTTTGGTGGTGAATTCACCTTTTTCATTTATGATAATAGAAATTTGGTTTTCTTCTTTCTTTTTTTAAATCAAATTGACCAGAGGTTTGCCAATTTTATTTTTTTTTTCATAATACCAACTTTTGCTTTTATTTATTAATTCAATAGTTATTTGGTTTTGATTTTATTAATTTATCCTTTAATTTTTAGAATTTCTAATTTGGTATTTAATTGGGGATTTTTTATTTGTTCTTTCTCTAATTTTTTTTAGTTGCATGTTTAGTTCATTGATTTCCTCTTTATCCAAATAATTCATGTAAGCATTTAGAGCTATAAAATATCCCCTGAGAGCTGCTTTCAATGAATCCCATAGGATTTGGTATGTTGTTTCATTATTATCATTATTTAGGATAAAATGGATAATTCTTTCTTTGATTTTTGGTACTCATTTTTTTAAGGTTTTTTTTGCAAGGCAAATGGGGTTAAGTGGCTTGCCTAAGGCCACACAGCTAGGTAATTTTTAAGTGTCTGAGACCAGATTTTAATACAGGTACTCCTGACTCCAAGGCTGGTGCTTTATCCACTATGCCACCTAGCCTCCCCTAAGTACACTCATTTTTTGAAATGAGGTTATTCAGTTTCCAATTTGTTCTGGGTCTATATCTCCTTGGCCCAGTATTGCATATGACTTTTATTGCATGGTGATCTGAGAAAGATGTATTCATTATTTCTGCCTTTCTGCAGTTGATCATTAGGTTTCTATGTCCTAGTACATGGTCAATTTTTGTAAAACTTCCATGTACTGCAGAGAAAAGGTATATTCCTTTCTATCCCTGTTCAGTTTCCTCTATAAGTCTTCCATATATAATTTTTCTAACAATCTATTTACCTCCTTAAATTTCTTTCTTGTTTATTTTATGATTCTATTTATCTAGATCTGAGAGTGGGAGGCTGAGTTCTCCCACTAGTAGAGTTTTGCTGTCTATGTCTTCCTGTAGTTCTTTCAGCTTCGACTCTAAGAATTTAGGTGCTGTCCCAATGGGTGCATATATATTCAGTATTGAAATGACTTTATTGTCTATCGTACCTTTTAGGAAGATAAAATTTCCTTCCTTATCTCTTTTAATGCTATCTATTTTTGCTGCTGCTTGGTCTGAGAAAAGGATTGCTAACCCTACTTTTTTTTTTACCTCAGCTGAAGCAAAATATATTTTGCTCCAACCTTTTACCTTTACTCTATATGTATCTTTCTGCTTCAAATGAGTTTCTTGTAAGCAGCGTATGGTAGGATTCTGGTTTTTAATCCATTCTGCTATTTGCTTACATTTTAAGGGAGAGTTCATCCCATTCACATTCAAGGTAATGATGATTAATTCTTTATTGCTCTCCATGCTATCTTCCCTCTGTATTTTTCCACCTTTCCTCCGCCTTTATCCATATTCCCCAGTATTTTGTTTCTGAATACCACCCCCTTCAGTGTGTTTGCCCTCCTATATCACCCCCTTACCTTTCTCTTCCCTTCCCCTTTTTCCCTTTTCCCTTCCCTTCCTTTTTTTATTTCCCCCTTTTGCCCCTCCTCTCCCCTTCCCTTTCTCTATCCCCCCTCCCCTTTCCCCCTTTTCCCCTTTTAATACTTGAAAGGTTGTATGTTTTATAAGTTAACTGAATATGTATAGGCTGACTTTGAGCCAAGTCTGATGAAAAGAAGATTCAGGTGTTTCTCATCTGCTCCCTTCTTCCCCTCTATTACCATAGGTTTTTTGGTACCTCTTAGTGAAATGAGATTTTCCCCATTCAATCCCCTCCCTCCTCCAGTCTCTTTCCTGTCCACCTTTTTAAGTAGGTAGTGTTTTTTTAGATCATTCTAAGTCATAGAAAATTCTGGGTGTCTATCCCTTCTATTTCAGTATATTCTATCAAACAGAGTCAAAATTCCTGAGAGTTATTAGAGTCTTTCTTGCAAGTCGGGTTAAAGCCAGTTAGGTTCCATTAGCTAGCAGTCTCATGGATAGGTCATGAATGTCCATCATTTCTGGCTAGGTATATTCTCTCTGTTAGAGTTACAATTCTCAAGATTTATGAGAATCTTTTTTCCCTCATGCTGGGATATAGCCAGTTTCAACTTACTGCATAGCTTTTTTTTTCCTTTGACCCCCCCCTTTTTTCCCTTTTCATGTGTCTTTTGAACCTCCTATTTGATGTCCACATTTTCTGTTTAGCTTTGGACTTTTCATCAGAAATTTTTGGAATTCTTGCATTTCTTTAAATGTCCATCTTTTTCCCTGTAGGTGAAGGCTCAGCTTTGTGGGATAGTGGATTCTTGGATGCATTCCAGGCTCTTTTGCTCTTTGAAATATCTTGTTCCAGGCCCTTTGATCCCTTAATGTTGATGCAGCCAGGTCCTGCATGATCCTTACTGTGGCTCCTTGATATTTAAATTGTTTCTTTCTGGCTGCTTGCAGGATTTTCTCTTTTATCTGATAGTTCTGGAGTTTGACCACAATATTCCTTGGTGTTTTCATTTTAGGATATTTTTCTGGTGGGCATCGATGTACTCTTTCAATAACTACTTTGCCCTCTGATTCCATGATATCAGGTTAGTTTTCCATCACTAAATCCTGTAATATTAAGTACAGGCTTTTTTTTTCCTCTTCATTGTTTTCAGGAAGTCCTATAATTTTCAGGTTGCCCCACCTCAATCTTTTCTCGAGGGCATTGGTTTTGTTGATGAGGTATTTTACATTTTCTTCTATTTTTTCTATTTTTTTTATTTTGTTTAACTGACTCTTGTGTCTCATGGAATCATTAGTTTATGTAGACTCCATTCTTTTTTGGAGGAGGAGATTTTTTATTTAACCTTTTGCAACTCCTTTTCCAATTGGTCAATTCTACTTTTGAAAGAGCTTTCCATTTGACTAATTGAGATTTTGAGAGAATTATTTTGTTTTTGCATTTACCCAATTGAGGATCTGAGAGATTTATTCTCCTTTTTTATTTGTCCAATTGTACTTTCTAAGGTTTTGTTTTCTTGTTGCAAGGTGTTAATTGTCTCTCCCAAATTTTTAAGCTCCTTCATTATTTCTTCCAGGAACTCTTTCTGTGCTGAAGACCAGATCATATTCTCCTCAGAGGTTCCAGGTCTCTCTGAGTTAGGGTCTTTCCCTTCCAAGAATTTTTTTATGGATCCACCTTTTCGCTGACCCTTCTTCATTTTGCTAAGATCTGAGTTCAGGAGGGGCTGATTCACAAGGGCTTGGGATCGCTAAAGGGTTTATTCTTTGAGTGCAGTTTCTGTGGCTGGCCAGTAGGAGGTGTTGGTTGCTTTCTCTGGAGTGTCTGTGATCTTGATGGAGGCCTTCTCCCTTTGCTTGAAGGGAGGAGTTGGAACTATTGCATTCTTCTGCCTTCAATCAATGGTGGGCTTTACCCTGGCCTGAGGTCATTCCTCAGCTGGACTGGTTCTCCTGCTCACACACCTGTGCCTGAGGCAGAAGTGGTTTGCATTTGTTTGCTTGGGAGGAGGCCTGAGTTTTCATGGGACCAGAGGAGACCAGGGATGGTGTCTGCAGCTCTCCTGATCCTGAACTCTCCCCCCAGCCCTGTCCTCAAGCTCCTGGGGGACAGCACAAACACCAGTGCCTCTGCTCCCTAGTTGACTCAATCCCCCACCTTCCAGCCCCACCACTGATCCAGCAGGTCCTGCTCTCAGACCCTCAGACACCTGGTTCCAATTAAGCTGCTAATCTCACTGATTGGGGCTGATCCTCCCTCTGAGCCCAGAAGTGAAGATCTGTGAAAAAGAACCAGTCTCACTTTCTCCTCCAAAGCCATCTGGGTCCTGTGGATGACTGCATTTGGCAGTTGAAGCTAAGGTATTTCCTAGATCTCCATTGGAGATAATGCCCATTCAGTGAGCATTTGATAAGAAATGAAGCAAAAATGTGGCCTCTTTTCCCCATAAAAATCAATCTGAGAAGGGAAGACCCTCTTGATTTCTGACCAAAACAGAAATAATTGCTCTTTACATTTTGTCTGAGCAAAAAGGGCCCAAAAAATTATCAAGTGAGACTTGGCTTTGGATCTGTTATTGACCAATCAATGAGAACCAAAGTTATTTGGGTTTAAGGTATGCCACTTAATGAAGAAATCTAACGTATAAACCCCAAGATACCTTACAATGTTTCAGTGATCAAAATTGATCCTCCTTTGGACAGAACAACCACAAGTGAGTATATGATATCCTATTTAGACAAGAACAATAGTGACAAAGTAGAGAGGGAATAGAAAAGTTTAAAACAGATGAACATGTTGTGGGAAAATAATTATGAAACAAAATAAGTTATAACTTTGGGAGAAGGATAATAATTAAAGAAAAAAAAGAATAAAGGCAAGTAAAATGTTTAGGAAATAGGAAAATTAATATGAATTTTTGATTATAAAAATAATGTTAACTTTTTTAGATTTAAATTTCTCATAGCGTAGTCAGGAAGGGAGGATGATGATGAATATGTTCTCTGTTTCCTTAAAGAGAAATTAACCTAAGCATCCTTCCCAGCTCTGCTGCCATTGTCATTATCACAATCACACACAAAATTGGTATATCATTACATTATACTCTTTTTTGCATATTGACATCTGTATCTATAGCACTATGGACTGTATTTGTCTTGCATTAAGTACTTCTTAAATAATGTAGCTTCTCTCTCTCTCTCAGATTGGGAAAGGAAATCATTATATTCAGGTAGATGTAAGTAAAAACATTTTTAGTGATTAAGTACCTAGTTAAAAAGGGGTAGTAGTGCAGAAAAAGAGAAGGAAGAGAGGTTATTTCAGGGAAGCAATAGCAGAGCCAGGTTACTCCATGGATATAATGAGAAATAGGTCAAGAGAGAATTTGAGGTTTTGGGGCTAGATCATCATGACAATGGTGATGCTATGAAGAAAATTCACCAGAAGCATCCAATTTGAGGTAAAGGGAAAATAGCAAAAAGAATTAACTTATTTAGAAATATTAATTAAAGAGTAATTTATATAGACAATTTATAATTTTATATGCATATTAATTTATATTATGTTATAAATATAAATTATAATTATTATAACATTTATATAATTATAATTTATGTTTATATTTTGGTCATGGCCTCTATTTTCTATTTCATTCATTTGGTGTCTGTAGACTTGCATAAAACAACATTATTTCATACCCAGATAGTGGTATACTCCATGTGAATTTTGAACCAGAATCTATTCTAGAATTATGTCCCTTGTCATTCTTAGAGTCCCACCATTCACAGCAGATCAAGCTCCTTTGAGTTTATTCCCTTCTAGGCAATCATCTGGGTTATTGTGTTAGTAGAAACACATTATAAATGTTTTAATTATAAATGGAAAGGGGATGGAGTAAAAAGGAAAAGACTTTTCCTATGTTTACAATTATTTTTGGAAATGAATATGGAGTTGGGTCTGAATTGAGCTAATTGTTAGCATCTAATCAGCTTTGTCATGCCATACATTTGGATACTTTTAACTGAATGTGTTTAGATACCTTATTGCTCAGAAGATTGACAAATATTAAGGATTTTTTAAGTGTACAACATAAAGAGATTGAACTTGGAGTGCAAAATATACCTCAATATATGATCTGAAGCTGAATATTCTACATGAGTATCATTAAGATTAAATGTTAATGGATATGTTATCAGTTGTTTTAAAAGTTTTTACTGTTGTCTCAAGCAAAAAATAAAATAACTTGCTAGATAGCAATAAATCCTATTAAGAATTTATGAATCACTGAATTTTAAGCAGTAAAATCTGCTTCAATTATCTCATTGGTATTTACTTTTTTAAGATGATAAAAATATATTTAAAGTATATTACAAAAATATTGTGAAACAGCTAG
Source organism: Macrotis lagotis (assembly GCF_037893015.1). Lineage (NCBI taxonomy): Eukaryota > Metazoa > Chordata > Mammalia > Peramelemorphia > Peramelidae > Macrotis > Macrotis lagotis. The sequence goes on from NC_133658.1 coordinate 538,301,550, forward strand.
GTGGCACAATGGACAGAGCACCGGCCCTAGAGTCAGGAGTGCCTGAGTTCAAATCCAGCCTCAGACATCTCAATAATTATCTAACTGTGTGGCCTTGGACAAGCCACTTAACCCCATTGCCTTGCAAAAACCTAAAAGAACTATTGTGACATTATTTTCCTTGCCTCTGAAAGGATCCAGTAGGGATGGAATGTTTATATAATGTGTGATCCTAGGGGATGCAGTTTAAAAATTTCAAAAAGAATGCTTAAAAATCTGAATTAGATGTGGAGCCAAGATGGCGGTGTGAAGGAAGGAATTCCCAGAAACTAGTTTCCCCCAAACTCCAAAAGTTGTCAAATTATAACTAGCCAAAATTTAGAGGGGCAGAACACACAGAAAAAAATGAGTGATATGATTTCCCAGTCCCAGTCGAAGACAAGTTAGGAGTTCTGTGGGAAAGGTCTGTTTCACTGGGACCAAGGTAAAGCCACAGCTCAGCACAGCCCAGGGATCACCAGGAACAACTTGAAGGGCTGATGAGAGAACTCTGCTGCTCCAAAGTGAGTACAGAGCTAGCACTGGCCTCAGAGCAGCCCTACCATGAGAAGCTGCAGCAGGAATCAAGGAATCCAGCCTACATATCCAGAACACATCTTACAGATGATAAGGGGGTCAGGAGAGACTGCAAAAATTTCTCTGCTCTTCCTGGGGCAGGTATCTGCTGTTTGCCCCCAATCAGATCCAGGTTGCAATTTGGGCTTCCATACTAAGATAGTCGAGCAGGGCCTCTCCTCACAGTTCCAGCAGAAGGGAGGGCCTGTGGTCATCCACCTATCAAAGCATAGGCAAGAAAGCAGTCAAAGCATCTCATAAGACTTTGGAGGAATTAAGGGCCAATTGGAGAGTCCCAGAAACTCCCCAATGCCTTGGAAGTGCAGTAAATCAGTCATAGGCTGAGGAAATGAGCAAACAAAAGAAAAAGAAGCATATGACCATAGAAAATTACTTTGCTTCCCTTAGAAGATTCAAAAGATGACAAACTCAAAGCTTCTGTATCCAAAAACCTCCTAGATAAATAGAAAATGGGCTAAGGCTATGGATGAGCTCAAAAAAGACTTTGAAAAAGCAATTAAGGGAAGGAAAGGAAAAATTCGGAGGCAAAATGAGAGCAATGCAGATAAATAATGTATACCAAAATCAGTAGCTTGGTGAAAGAAATAAAAAAAAACTGAAGAAAAGAATATATTAAAATAGAAAATGCAACACAAAAAGACAAATAAGGAGAAGAATGCCTTAAAAAGAAGAATTGGCCACCTAGAAAAGGTGATTTAAAAAAATGCTCTGAAGTAAGTAACTCCCTCAACTGCAGAATGCAACTAAAGGAAGCTGATGACTTTGTGAGAAATCAGGAAGAAATAAATTTATAGTCAAAAATTAGTAGAAAATGTGAAATATCTCATTGGAAAAACAACCAACCTCAAAAACAAATCCAGAAAAGATAATTTAAAAATTATTGGACTACTTGAAAGTCATGAACAGGCAAAAGGTCTAGATTTCATTTTTCAGAAGTAATGCAACAAAATTACCCTGAGATCCTAGAAGCAGAGGGTAAAATAGAAATTGATGGAATTCACTGATCACCTCCTGAAAGAGAATTAAAAAAAGAAAAACTTCCAGGAATATTATAGTCAAATTCTCAAATTCCCAAGTCAAAAAGAAAAAAATAAAAGTTGACAGTAACAAACAATTCAACTCTGGTGGCTCTTTAGTCAGGATTACACAGGATCTGGCAGCATCCACATTAAGGGTTCATAGGGCTTGGAATATGATATTCTGGAAGGCAAAAGACCTTGATTTGCAATGGAGAATCAACTATCCAGCAAAACTGAACATCCTCTTTCAGGGGAAAAGATGGATTTTCAATGAAATAGGGGATTTTCACATTTTCCTTTTGAATAACCAGAGCTGAAGTTTCATCTTCAAGTTCGCTCAGGTGAACCATTGAGAGGGTAAATGAAAAGGACCAATTATGAGGAACTTAATGATGTTGAACTGTTTTTGTTCCTGCATGAGAAGAAGATACTGATAACTCACATGAACTTTCTCATTTATAAGAGCTGTTAGAAAAAGCATATATATATATATATATATATATATATATATATATATATATATATATATATATATATATATATACAAGACATGGGAAGGAGCTGAATATAATTATATAATATAGTAAAAAGATGGAGTCAATGGGTAATAAAAGAAAGCACTGGGAGGAATGGAAAAGAGAGGAAGAAGGGGCTAAGACTTTTCACATAAGAGTTAAGGAAAAGCTTTTTCCATGGAGTGGAATGGGGGAAGGTGAGGGGCAATTATTGAGTCTTCATTCTCATCAGAAAGACTCAGAGAGGAAATAACACACACACTTAATAGAGTATAGAAATCAATATTACCCTAGAGGAAAATGAGAGGAAAGGGATGGAATGGGGAAAATGGGGTTAGGCAAGGGAGGAGTAGGTGATAGAAGAGAGTGAACATTGTGGGAGAGGGTACTCAGATATAGCACACTTTTGAACAGGGACAGGGTGAAAGGAAAGAGAATAGAATAAATGAGAGTCAGAAGGAATAGAGTAGAAGGAAATACAGCTAGTAATAGCAAATGTGGAAAATATATTGAAGCAACTTCTTTGATGGACTTATGATAAAGAAGGCAATTCATCCCAGAGTCACTGGAATCTGAACACAATCTGACGTACATTTTTTTCTCTCTCACTATTCTTAATGTTTCTCATTTTCTTAGGGTGCAGGGGAGCTTTATGTTTACTCTCATAACAAGATTATTGTAACAATATGAAATAAACATATATATATATATATATATATATATATATATACATATATATGAGATAATTTAAACTTCAGTCTTTATTTAGGCTTAATATTGTCAATATATTCTGCCCTCTAGGGTTTGGGTCCTAAAATGAGCATCTCTCTTGAAATAATTTACTCTCTTTGTTATAGTAGAGGAAGTTACTTACTTCCTCAGTCACAAGGAAATAGTAAGAAATTGGTCCACCACATATGAAATCTTAAAGAAAGTTAACAGAAAATCAAAAGTTTGGAGCTAGCAGCTAGAGATTACTGATTTTCCTCCAAATTTTTTTTCATTAGTTTTAGGACACATTCTTAGGACCTGCTATTTGCCCATGGCTATTTCCTATTTAGTTCCTGAAAGTATCAGAAAAATATCTGAAATAATGACAACATTTGACAGCATATATAGCATTCTGTTCTCTTGGTCCCTCTCCTCCCTCACAACCTCATGATAGGGAGACAGGTTATTCATCTGCTCTATGAGAACTTAATTAGTCTTTCAGTTACTTAGAGTTTAATTTGTCATTAGTGATATTTTCATTTGCATTATTTTTGTAATTGCATATGTCGTTTTTGATTCTCTTACTCTGTGCCTTGTCGCCATTCTATAAATTCTTCATATTCCTCAGTTTTTACTTTATAATAATATTAGATTCATGAACTATATGTATATTTTTACTCATTCCTTAATTGATAGTGATTAAAAGGAATAACAGGGAGACAACAAATTGGGAACTTGTCCTCATACTAACCATCTGCCTACAAAAACCACTCTTGTATAATTTAAATGAATATTATATTTTGTAATATCTCTAGAAAAAGTTGTTTTGTTCCATCTTTTTCAGTTTATAGAAAGTATGTTTCTGTATCTTTCAGGATACATCATGTACTCTATATATCCTGTATACATTTTCAGACATTATGTCAAAGATATCATGACCCAGACAGAAGGGAGAGTGAGGTAAACAAAGACTATTGAGATAATAAAATGTTCAAGTAATTTCTTTTGTGATTCTCCTAAATCACACTTGTTCAGAAGGAAACTTCTAAACTTTCCCCAAACCCTCCCTACTCACTTGCCTTGTTGACTTTCCCTTTAAAATTTCTACTAAAGGATGATAACACAAGTCAATTAGAAAAACAAGAATAGTCTATCTAGCTATGGAGAGGGGAAGAGTTTTATGATAAAATGAGAGATAGAGAACATTATAAATTACTAAATGGATAATTGCCACATCATTAAGTTGAAAATATTTTGTGCAAATAAAACCAATGCAATGAAGATTAGAAGGAAAGAAGAAATCAAGGACATAGTTTTCACAGCCAGTATCTCTGATAAAAAAGTCATGTCTAAAATATTTAGAAAACACAGTTAATTCTCCAACTGAAATATTGGTCTAAGGATATGAACAGGCAGTTTTAAGATGAATAAATTAAGGCTAATCATATGGAAAAATGATCCAAATAATTATTGATTAGAGAAATGGAAATTAAAAGAAATCTGAAGTATCACCTCAAAGCATATCAGATTGATTAAAATGACAAAAAAAGTTAAATGATCGATGTTGGAGAGGATGTGGGAAAGCTAGGACAGTAATGTACTCTTGGTAGACTTGTAACCTGCTCTAAACATTCTGGATAAAATATGGAAGGGCAATAAAATTGTGCATGCTGTCTAATCCACCATTACTAGGTCTATATCCTAAAGAGTCCAAAATAAAGAGGAAAAGAAATATACAAAAATATTTATATCAGCTTTTTTTGTAGTGCTAAAGAATTAGAAATTGAGGACATGCCCCATTAATTGAGGAATGGTTGAACAAGTAAAGGTAATATGCATATGATGGAATACTATTAGTCTATAAGAAATCATAAGTGACCAGACTTTAGAAAAGCCTGAAAGACTTTGCAGAACCTGATGCTGAGTGAAGTGGGCAAAACCAGGAGAACATTGTGCACATTAACAGCAACATTGTAAGATAATCAACTATGATGGATGCAACTCATCTTCAACTCAATTCTGACAAACCTGATATGGAAAACATCATCCACATCTACAGGAAAAAAAAAAAAAACAACTATGGAGTCTGAATGCAGAACAAAGCATAATATTTCTTATTTCACAACTTGACTAATATGGAAATATGTTAAGCATGATTGTACATATACAGCCTATATCAGAAGAAATGGGAGGGTAGTAGAAAAATGTGGAACTGAAAAAATAAAGTTTCCACTTATCCCTCCCCCAGTTGTTAGTTCTTTCCAGGAACTCAGCCTACTTGGATAAGTGTAATAAACTTATCTCTCCCTCATATCTCTGGGTCAATGAATCTTTGAATTCTCATCTCTTGAACCTTTCTTCCTAGCATTTTCTCTTTACAAAAGTCTCTAAGTTCTTTCCTGCCACAAAAAAAAGCTATTCAGTAAATATTTAGCATATACCCAACCTTCATTTCTTCTTTTATTTCTTTGGGCTATACACTTAGGATTGAAATTGCTGGCTCAGTAAATATGAAATGCTTGGTTACTTTCCTTGTATAATTGCAAAATTAAATTCAATATAGTTGGACATCTTCATAAGGCCATTAAATAATACAACAGAGAATCTCTCTTCTCACTGTGATAATTCTCAACTTGTGAATCATTTTGTTTCATATTTCTTTATTGGTAAATCCTATTACAGAGTTTGTTTTCTTGTATTATTTTATAATTGGAAATCCTGCTTTTCAAAAATAAAGGTATAGAAAGAAGAGACTGAATTTATAAAATAATGAACAAACAACAATAGAATTCTAACTAAATCAATTTCCCACTGGAATGGTCTTTCCCTCCCCCACCTCCCCACACCTTATTCTTCCTTCTCTTTTCTCCTCTCCAAATGATCCACTTCTTTGTTCCTGCTGAAGTGTTCTCTGAGACTTTTGAATTCTTAAGTAACAAAGTAAAAAGAAAAGACTTCCTAAAATCCAATACTTTCTTTATATTATATTTTGGTTTGCTTACTAAATTTTTCTGTCCCTGGTTTATGCTATGTCACTATCTGTGATTTGAAAATTTGTTAATTAAAGCCATAATTTTAAAAATGCATATATAACTAATAGACATATCCTTTGCTTTTATTAATGATAACATAAAATCCTACTTCATGGAAGATTAATCTAGAATTACTTGGAGAAAAATACTTAAAATAAAGTTATGTGACCCTGGTGATGTCATTGACCAGCTTTGAGAATGAAAAGATGAACAAAAATTCACTTATTCAGATGTTATCTCCTTAACTGATTTTTAAAACTCTAAATATTCTAGGTCTCATTTACCTTTCCTGACTTAAAATAAGTTATTCTTCTTCGTACATATTGACTTCCAATTAAATTAGATACCCCCCTCCAAAAGCAAACTCTGTGAAAGGAACTCCTGTTCTTCTATATTGGTCCAGTCTCACTTCCATATTATTCAATATAATTTAACAATTACTTGTATAGTGTTTATACCTTCTAATCATTGCACCAGATTCTATGAATTAGAGACAAAATAAAAATAATCACTATCCCCTGATCAGTAACAACATATTATTATCTATTATCTGTTATCATGACTATTTAGAGAAATACAGTATATTACTTGAATGAAAAGGACATTTCAATAGGAGATCTAAGTATTTGTATCCTCCCTTAGTGAATCAGTCTTTTAACTCTTCAAGACCTCAGATGAATCCTCTGTCTAATAGAAATCATACTTTAACTGCATTACAGGAAGAAATAGAATTAGATTTAATTCACTTCAAGAAGAATTTATTAAGCATTGAGTATTATGAATACACAACTAAAAATTACACTGTGTCTTTTCTCTAAGTGCTTATAATCTATAAGGAGAAATAAATTATACAAAATTAGGCTATATATGTAATAAATATATGTTTACCTGCTTGTATATTTATATGTATATGTGCATATGTGTAAATCAATATAGATAGATCAGTGTTGATATATATATATATATATATATATATATATATATACAAAACAATCTATCAATATGTAGGGTATACATTTATGTGTACATACATTTACGTGTATGCATAGATGTACATAAGCAAATGATATATTTACATGCATTGATATATCAATATTGATATTAACATATAACAATGAAAAATATTGACATATCTATGTAAATGTACATATCTATGGTAGCTAGATGGCACAGTAGTTAACCTGGCCTGAAGTTAGAAATACTAACTTCAAAAACATCCTCAGACTCTTTACTGACTGTGTTACCCTGGGAAAGTCACTTAGCCCTCTTTGTCTCACTTTCCTTATTGATAAAATGTGCTGAAGAAGAAAATAGGAAATCATTCCAGTATCATTGACAAGGATATCTCAAATATAATCACACATAGAAATGACTGAAATGACTGAAGAGCAACAGTGTTTACATATATATATATATATATATATATATATATATATATATATGTTTACATACTGTATATGTATAATGCATATATATATGTATATTGGAATGTTGATCTATCTCTCTGCCTCTTTATCTCTCTATCTATCTATATTTGGTCTGAATTTTTGCCAGATCTGATATAAGAAATTGGTAAAGGAATTCCCTCTCCCAATGCAGATTGCTATGTACTCTAATTTATAATCTTATGAAATTGCCAGGGGAATGGAAAGATTAAATATTAGTAGGCTTACCTGCTAACCTCGACAAGTTGAGACAATTCAGGGAAGTCTCTATAAATCATTTTCATCTTTCAGGGTAGTTAGAATTTTTGTATTTTTTAAATATACAGTCTTGATTTTTCCCTAAAATCAGGACAGTATAATTTTTTTTTTATTTTTTGCAAGGCAATGGGGTTAAGTGACTTGCCCAAGGTCACACAGCTAGGTAATTATTAAGTGTCTGAAGTCATATTTGAACTCAGGTACTCTTGACTCCAGGGCTGGTGTTCTATCCACCATTCCACCTAGCTTCCCCAGGATGGTATCATTTATTTTTGTAATAATAACTTCATAGGCAAATGCTCAAATGGAACAATAATACCTGCCATCTTGGATGACACTCTTTAAAGTCACTACATTTGCTTTCCTTAAATAAGTAAGGAAACATTCCAGGCCTACAAAGCTAATTATCAGGTTCAGATTTCTCAAAGCATAAATTTGAAAGTAGCTTCCTTCGAGTCACCGTACTGGAATCTCTGAAAAGAAAGAGGATTACTAACACATAGCAGAGATGTTTCTTATATGAAAAAGGAATACTGAAAAACCATCTTTGAAGATGCCATACCACAAAAATTTGCAGCAGATAAGGGGGGGAGGAGTGGGAAGGGCTGTCTCATTATTGGCCAAATCTGTATGAAGTTTGCCACTGTTTACTCTATCTATCTATAGTAATAGTAATAGTAGTAGTAGTAGTAGTAGTAGTAGTAGTAGTAGTAGTAGTAGTAGTAGTAGGAAGAGGAGGAGGAGGAGGAGTAAATGCTTTTAAAAAATTCAATTTTGGAAATGTAATCCTGTTTCTTTTTCCTCTCTGTGATGAACAGGGAAAATTGCTACATAAATATTAATTTGGACGAGAGTTTGACAACAAAAATGTATTTAAATGTGTTGGAGGTATTTATTAAGTCCCTTTCTTGAATTTAAACACAGGAAACCTCTCTCCTATCACACAGTGAATAATTATAACTGATAAGGTATGGAATTACTATAATTTATACCAGTGCAGGAAATATCTAAGCAGATTAAAAATATAGATTTAAGCATTATAAAAAGAGATTTAATGTAACAAAAACATTGATATCCCAAATTTATTATTGGAAAGTAAAGGCGTTTTCCATAAAATAAATGTCCTTTGTGAATTACTGTAATAAAAAAACTAACAAATTGAGAGAAACAATAGGAGAATTTTATATGATATAAAAACTGAGGAAAGTAGAAAAAAGAATAAAGTAATAATATAAATAAAGTTAAAAAAAACACAGAACAAAATTCTGGTAAAATGCAATGATCAATATCAGTAATACTGTCAGACTTACAGAACAAATGCTCCTCTCTATTAAAAACAGATCATCTTATCTGGCAGTTGGGAAATGGTGGCGTAAGGTCTTTTTTGTTTCTTTTTTTAAGTTTTGTTTTTTATTTTTTGAAAGGCAATGGGATTAAGTGACTTGCCCATGGTCACATAGCTAGGTAATTATTAAGTGTCTGAGGCTGAATTTGAACTCAGGTCCTCCTGACTCCATGGCCAGTGCTCTATTCACTTCTGCAATACTTAGCTGCCCTTCTTTTTTGTTTCTTAGGAAATATCTCATGTCAAAACAAAATACATTAATGGATTAAAACACAAAAACTGAAACTATTCTTCTATGAGTAAATGGCATTTCAAAATCTTATTATAAAGAAACACCTCTTTCATCAATCTGTATAAAGCAAATCTGTTTGAAAAAGGAAAGAAAAAGATGACTGGCAGGAATAATTAGTAAAGTTACTAAAAAGATGACTAAAATCATATGACTGATCTAATTTAATTAAAATTCAATCATGATTGAAGGATTATTTCAGTTTTCTTGTCTTTTTATCACCAATATCTAAACCAATATTTGGACCTAAGTAATTTTATTATAGTATTATTATTATTATTATTATTATTATTATTATTATTATTATATAAAAAGTATTCATGTTTTAAATTTTACAGAGCATTTAAAAATAAAAATTTATTTTATCCTCACAATAATACTTTTAGGTAATGCTAACATGTTTCTTATTTTTAGATGAGGAAACTAAGACTAATCAAGGTTAAATTACTTGCTCAACATTATAACTGTAGTATCAAAAGAAGTCATATCTTGACCTCTATGCTTTTTGGTCATTGATCATTTGAGAAAAATTTGAACAAAATTTTGCTAAGGTTCTTCTTCCTCCCTCCCTCTCTCCTTCCTTTCCTTCCTTCCTTCTTTCTCCTTCCTTCTTTCTCTCTTCTTCTTCTTCTTCTTCTTCTTCTTCTTCTTCTTCTTCTTCTTCTTCTTCTTCTTCTTCTTCTTCCTTCTCTCTCCCACAAACACAAATACATCTTTCCTTTTTTTTTGAGATTTTTGGGAAAATTCATTAGCTCCTATGGGTACAACTGCTGTCTCTATTTGGACAATTGTTTACAGTAAGTAGTTTTGGTGTTTTTAATTGAAAGAATAAAAATAATTGTATATATGAGAAAAGTCAAATATGCACTAAGACATATACCAATGATACAATTTAGAATTCATGCATCAAGTCTTGCCTCTTATACATGAAAACTATGTGACAACAGGCAACTTATTTGACTTCTCAGTGCATGAAAACAATGATCTAAAACAATAAGTTCCAAATACACTTGCTGATATGCATGCTTGAAGGAAGTTTATACCATGAAATTCCTTCATTAAAGCAATTCCAAGTCCAAACTAAAACGGATGAATTTGAATGATACACTTGATTGGAAGAAATTTTCTCATAAGAGGTAGGGACAATATGAAAGGCATAGAAAAATGTTACTTGATTCAGATTCCCACTCTGTTGTGTGCTTCAGCAACTCTCTCCTATCAAACAGGCAGGCTATGATTCCTTCAAATCAATATAGTAGTAGAAACTCTGACCTGTTTCAGAATCTTTTCCTGATGGTGCTACAGTTATACCCTCTTGAAGTTACAGTAAAGTAGAAGGACATGGCACAAAGAAAGAATAAACAAATAGCTTGTAATTCATCTGAATCAAGAGTTCTCTTCAGTTATTTATTTTTCACTGTATCTATAGTCATTTTCGGGGACTCTATACTTTAGTGACTCTGGAAGAGGGAATGAGCTCTGCCTCAGGTAAATACAATTCACAGGCAAGTTATGACTCTACTAGCATCATAAGTTCTGTTGAAAAACAAAGGCCAAAGCAGTACCACTCCTGGGTCTATATCTTGAGTCTATATCCTGAAGTGATCATGAAAAAGGGTAAAAATCCCACATGTACAAAATCATAGCAGCTCTGTTTGCAGTAGCAAAGAATTGAGGGGAATAGCCATCAGTTGGGGAATGCCTGAACAAATTTTGGTACCTGTGTAATAGAACAATCTTGTTCCATAAGAAAACAAGAGAGGTGGGATTTCAGAATACCCTGAAAAGACTTTCATGAATTGATTCAGAGTGAAATGAGCAGGACCAGAAGAACATTAAACATACTAACAGCAAATCAGGGTGATGATCAACTATGATGGACTTCTTCATTTTAGCTGTACAATAATCAAAGAAAATATTAAAAGACTTGTGATGGAAAATACCATCCATATTCAGAGAAGGAACTGTGGAGTTGAAATGAAGATCAAAACTTATTATCTTCAACTTTTAAAAGTTGTCTTAAGTATTATGTAATTATTTTCTCTATTTTTTTTCTTCCATTTTGATTTGATTCTTTTCTCACAACATGATCATTATGATTCTATTCCTTGGTATGATTATAAAAGTAGATTGCTTCCTGTCAGGGAAAGAGTGAAAGGTGAAAAATGTAAAACTCAAAACTATGAAAAAAATCATAGTTAAAAGCTACTGTTTCTGGTAGTTGAAAAAAACAATAAAATATTTAAAAAAAGAAAAAAATACATTAAAAAACAACTGTAAAGGACAAAGGATAAGTGTGTTTCTCTCCCTTCAATCATCATAAAAAATAGACCACTCCCAAGAAGTCTGTACCTGTACCTTGATGTCATTGTTTCTTCAGTCTTGTCCTCAGGCCTCATCATCATTAATTACATATGACGGAGATCAGAACTCCTTCATATCCAAGTCAACTTTATTACAAAGAAACTATGTAACTAAAACTTTTATTTTAGACTTTATTGGATATCTGAAGCATTTTGTGTCTGGATTGCATATCAGAAATGAAAAACATCACTGTAGAATGTAGGGCGGCTTTTTATTAGTTCATACAAGACCACATTAATTGAATAAACAGTTTTGCAGCTAATGGTATCAGAATCATGCTCGGCCTTATCCAATCCCATGTTCAAAGTATCATTGGTTTAGCACTGAAGAGATTTTAGAAGTGACCCCCTTCACCACACACACACACACACACACACACACACACACACACACACACACACAAAGACAATTACAGTTAAAAAATAAATTTGTTAAGGATAGGTCCAAAATTATGTAGGTAATAAGTAGCAAAGCTAAAATTTGAATTTAGATACTTCTACTTCAAAACTAGCTCCCTTTACTTTACACAATTTGTATTGTCTTTAAGAAACTTTACCAAGGAAGAAGTATATCAAGAACATACTAACTGAACTATGTTTTCTTTTTATTTTATTTGTGCTGTTTTTAACTGAGGTGGAGAAAGAAAATGAATGAATACATTTACTATTTTCTTGTTGCTGTTTTAGTCTCAATTCTATGGACAGGAGTAGAGTCACTTTAACTGAATAGATCAGCCAGTATCCAATTATTTGCCAAATCTAATTATCTGACTCTCTTTAAAAAGTGATTGAATAGGGGTGTCTAGGTGGTACAGTGTATAGAGCCCCATCCCTGGAGTCAGGAGTACCTGAATTCAAATTTGATATTTAATTTAATAATTAATAATTATCAATCAATAATTAATTTAATAATCACCCAGCTCTGTGGCCTCGGGCAAGCCACCTAACCCCATTGCCTTGCAAACAAAAGTGATAGAATGGTCATGATATGGTCGTGACTATGGTCATGGTATTTCCCAATAATTTAAAAAACATTTTTGTATTAAAAATCACTTTAGAGTTAAAAGAATTTACTTTGATCCCATGTAAAGCTGACAATATGCATACAACTTTCAAACATCTTTGGGAGCAGGGCTAAAGTGAATTCAAGGTTTTTTAATGATTTATCTCTACAAATATATCAGCAAAAAAATTTTTTCACCAACTTCTGATATATTGAATTATGATAGAAGCTTGTTATAATGACACTTTTTCATTTCAGGAATACAAATAAAGTCAAGTTAGCCATTAAAAGATACAGATGTTTGAGATATTGGAAAGATCACCTTTCTTGGACTGAATAGAATAGAAAGGATAAAATGCAGTCCTTGGATTCTGATTCTGCATTCATTGGGAAAATTAATTCTCCAGAATCATTTCAGTTGGTGGATATAAAGTCATTTTGAAAATCACATTAGCTATTAGAATAATTCTAGTGAAGAGAGGTTTCAGTTTGTCTTATAATCTGCATATGGTGTGTGGAAGCACTGCAGAGCATGCAGTTGAATAGTGCTACTATTAAATTTTCCTACTTGTAATTCAAGTTGAAATTAAAGTCTGTGAAGACACTTTGTCATTCAGATAAAAACTCTGAGCCACAATGGCTCTTTTTTTTAATCACAAATTAGAGCTGTTTACAACATCTAAGTAAAGATGACCACTACTCTTGCCAGAGCCCTGCCTAAGATCCTTGCAGGAAAAAAAAAGTGAGGAAATGATGAAAGGATTTAGTAGAAGATGGAATTTCAGAATCCTGCAAAGGTCAAGAGCAACAGAAATAACAATGATAGGGAGGAAATCAATTGATTATTTTTAACTAATAAAACAGCCCTTCTTTAGTGAAGGATGGCTAAAATGAGACTGAAAAATAAAAGGTGGAGACCAGGAATGGAAAAATTGGGGTTGCAATAAAAACAGTTTGTAACAAGACAGTAGACATGATAACAACTGAACATCAGCTGGTGTGTTTGTGTGTGTGTTTGTGTGTGTTTGTGTGTGTGTGTGTGTGTGTGTGTGTGCATGTATGCTTGTCTGTCTGAATCTTGGAGATTAAGGGTGTATGGATAAGTACTGTTTGAAAGATTATATCTTAAACAGTAAAAATATGGATAAAGACTAGATAAGGAAACTCCATCTATCAGTACAGGCTAAGAATCTCTCTGAAAATTATAGTTTAGAGCACTGATAATTAAAGTGACTTGTTAAGATTCATTTGGTGTGTCCTGGGGGAACTTTCACCTACGACTTCTGTACTCCACATTTATTTCTCTGTTCACTACACAATTCACTAATGAATTAATATTTCCAAGTCAAAATATATAGCTCACTTTCCAAGAATAATTCATTTTATATCTGTTTTCAACAAATATTTATTTAAGCTGAATACAAAACAGGTTTCCATTAATTGGAAAATGGTTAAATCACTTGTGGTATAAGAATTTAAAAAATATTTCCATGCTCTAGGAAACAAAGAACTTAAATAGTATAGAAAACCATACAAAGCCTTATAAAAATCGATATAAGGTGAAGTAAACAAAAACAGGAAAACAGTATACACAATGAGTCTAACAAAGGAAAGGACAGTGAGAAAAGCAAAACTGAAATACAACATTTTAAATATCTAATGACTAAGTTTGGTTTCAATGAAGAAGAGAAAAAAAGAGGGAGGATGTATATAAATAAGCAAATATTTGCTTACATATGCAACTATGGGGCAGCAAGGTAGCCCAGTGGATGGAACACAAGGTGTGCAATCAAGAGGACATGAGTTCAAATAAAACAAGACATTATTAAATAGGTATATGACCCTAGGCAAACCACTTGACCTTTGTATCCTTTTCTGCAAAATAAGGATTATAATAGTATCCACTAGCAGGGTTATTGTGAGGATCAGTTAAGATATTAATTGCATAACTCTTGGCACAATGCTCACTACAAGGTTAAAGCTCTATTTAAATGTTAGATATCTCTATTATTAATATTGCATATTATTCCTTTATATGTATGCATATATGTGCTGTGTGAATATGTGTACATATATTATCATGTACTGATGTTAGTATTTATCATTCTTGCACAAATATATGTGTACATATATCAATCCAAATACACATATTTAATTCCAGTTTCTGCACAGTCTTTGTCCTCATAAAGTTTATAATCTAGTAGAAGATTAAGGTAAAAATACACATAACAATAATATAATTCCATATGTTAAGCATATTTGAAATATGTAAAATAAAATATTATATGAGGTTAGAGGAGCACAGTTTTCCTGACAACAGAAATAAAAGGAAGGATTTTTTAATATAAATATTGTATTTTTTGCAATTATATCCAATAGTAGTTTCTACCTATCTTTTTTTTTAATGCTTTGAATTTTACAATTTTTCCCCCAACCTCCTTTCCCACCCCGCACCCACTTACAGAAGGCACTCTGATAATCTTTACATTGTTTCCATGCTATACATTGATCAAAATTGTATGTATTGAGAGAAAACTCTTATCCTTGTGGGAAAAAATAAAACATAAGAGACAGTAAAATTATTTAGTACATAAGACAAGATTTTTTTTTAATTGAGGTTAATAGTCTTTGGTCTTTGTTCAAACTCCACAATTCTGACTCTGGATACAGATGGTATTCTCCATTGCAGATACCCTAAAATTGTCTCTGATTATTGCACTGATGAAATGAGCAAGTCCATTAAGGTTGATCATCATCCCCATGTTGCTATTATGGTGTACAATATTTTTTCTGATTCTGCTCATCTCAGAAGGATTTTTTTAGAAGGACTCTCTCATATGACTTTTAAGAGATCATTAAGTTAAGAAAGGAATGGAGGAAATTTCATGGTGAGGGAACCACAGAGACAGGAAAATATAGGAAGCATACCTTTGGCACAGCATAGGAAATTTTAGTTAGAGCACAGAATTCATGAAAGGCAGTAATAAGATAATATAACCCCAATTTGCATAAGGACCTGAGTCCTATGGAAAATATTTTGAAATGTATTTGTTAAGTCCATGGATAAATCAGCACAAGATACAAAGCTACTTAAATAGCAAATACAAGTAATTTCAGTAATGGTAGTGATATGACATAGGGATCAGCTATCTAGATAGTTTGACAGAGTATTACAAAATCAGATATTTTGAGAAGTATTTTTTGCATAAAAAGGAGTTATTTTCTAACTTTACTAATTCTAACCTAAAAATTCTATGAAGATTATTTAGAAAGAAAGGGGATATACAATTAAGTCAACATGTGGGACATTTTCAGTGAAAATTTTTCATAGAGTACCATCTCCTAATTCACATTTAACCTATTTCTGAGAATAATATACAGATTATATTACTACAACTTTCCATTTGTAGAGTACTTTATCAATATACATTCATAGGTAAGCTCATTGAATTGAATTTATTTATTTGAATGAATGAAATGAATATAAAGTCATTTATTAAGTACTTACTCTCTTTTGAGCATTGTTTTAGATAACTAAAGCAAAACTGGCATTTTACCCATAGTGGAGTTCAAAGATTTGACAGCCAATGCTTGGTTTGAATTATGTCTTTATGTCATATTACCTGTATGACTTGGGATGAATTGGGCCTTGGTTCTGTGAAATGAAGACATTAAAACTCTATGTCCTCTAATATTTCTTCAAATCTATTATCCTGTGTGATGAAGGTGAGGACCTTCTTTTAGGGATTCCTTAATCCCTACAACCTATCAGCCCTTACCTCACAAAACTAAGGGAACAGATTTGCATGGAGAAGTTGGAATGTCACTTTACAGAAAAACAGAAGAGTTTTTTAAACATTCTTTTTCCTCAGCGAAATTCATTTATAGGAGGTCTATGCATATGTATCTCACCTTAGGTCATTCTACTAGTCCATGAGATAATTCTCCTGCCAAATTCAACTCATACCATAACAATAATTCATGATCTTATAATGCTGTAAGTTTGCTAAGCAATTCCCTCACAGGAAACCTTATGATGAAGTAGTATGAATTTAAGAGAAGCAATGGGCATTGACTGACAGAGTTCTGAATTAAAAGTCAGGAAAATCTGAGTTAAAAACCCACCTCTGACATGAGCTAACCAAATGCTCCATGGGCAAGTAACCCAAGATTTCTGAACTTCAGTTGTTTCTTCATTTATGAGAAGAAGATAATGATATATGGTTGGTTCTTGTCATTCATCATCAGAGACCAAAATAACAACACAATTTTAGAGATTAGTTCAGTGTGCCTGACTGTGACTCTGACATATGAATCTTCTAGGTGAAGGATCAGTCTGTTGAGAAGTATTCCAACAAGAATATTACCAGTAGTTAGATTAATAGAGAAAGACCCTTGTGATTGTCATTGAACAATCTATTCTCTTTACCTTTATAGAAGTGTACAATGGAAGCAACCTTGAATTTCTGAGGGATACATTCTTTATGCTGTATATAATCTGGAAAATTTCAGTCAGCTTTTGGATGAACAGTGGAGAATGTAGATCTCCATTGTATTGTAGATATCAGCTAGAATAAAATCAACACCAGGTACTGTGCCACATGAAAGGAGTCCAGTGGCATTAAAACCTTTTTTCTTCAGTTGGAACTTCAATTAGGAATGAATTGACTTCAACTTGAGGCAAATGATCAAAGACTTCTGCATGGATTGATGATGGTCTGCTAAGAAAACCTAGACAAAAATATCCATTGAAGCTCATTTTGTAGTAGCAAAGAATTGGAAATTGAGGGAATTCCCATCAATTGGGGGATGGCTGAACAAATTCTGGTGTATGTATATGATGGAATACTATTGTTCTATAAGAAATCGTGAGGGTTAGATTTCAGAAAACCCTGGAAAGATCTGCATGAATTGATGCTGAGTGAAATAATCAGAACCAGAAGAACATTACACACACACTCCAACAACAACATGAAGTTATGATCAATCATGATGGATTTGCTCATTTCAGCAGAAAAAAGACTTGTGATGGAAAAACACCATCCATATCCAGAGAAGGAACTATGGATTTTAAATGAAGATCAAAGCTCATTACCTTCAATTTTTAAAAGGCTTCTTATTCATTATGTATTATGAAATTTATCCCTAATATTTTCTTTCTTCCATTTGAATATGAGTCTTCTCTCAAAATACTTTTGATTTAGATCTGTTTAGCATGATTATGAATGTAAAACCTATATCAGATTGCTTTCTGGTGGTGGTGGTGGGGAATTGAAGGGAGGGAGGGAGAAAAATTGTAAAAACTCAAAGCCTTGCAAAAGAATGATTGGTAAATACTACGGTCATATGGGGTTGGAATTATAAATAAAATATTTATTAAAAAAGAGCACTATGGAATCAAAACTGGAGGAAGGCAAAATCCCGATGGTAACAGGAGAAAAGCCTCTCCTAGGTGTTCTCTCCATAATATTTCAAAAATCTTAAAATTATTACTGTAACTAAATTTTAGAGAGACAGAACCCACAGAAAGACTCAGTGAGGAAATTCTCCAGACCAAGGTAACCTGAAAAACAGGGGAAAGGTTCTGCTCCATGGGGTTAGGGGGTGGCCCACCAGAGTGAAGAAACTTTAACCTCCTGGAGGCAGCTCCAGGGTGCCTGGGAGCCATGGCTCCCAGCAGCAGGACAGTTTCCTGACCTATACCCCCAGGGAGCACCAGGCACAAATTGGAGGATCAGCAGTGGGAAACTCTGCCAGAGCCAGCACATGAAGCCCAGGCCCTCAGGGTAGTCACAGAAGTCAGCACTGTCAGCTCAGCTCAGTAGCAGCTGAAGGGCAGCCCAGATCCAGGAAACAGAAGCAGGCCTGGAGCCAGTTAGCAGGAGCCTCTAGGCAACTGAGCCTTGAGTGCTCAGTCCACTGAAGGTAGGGGAGTGGAGAGAGACTTCAGAGGTCTGTCCTCTGTCCCTCAAACAGGACTCTGGGACTCTGACCACATTCAGATCCTGATCACAGTCTAGGCCCTGCATAGAACAGGCCCCCCACCTCAGCCCTGTGGCAGAGGGGGGTGCTTGTGGTCATTCACAGACCAGAAGGGAAGTCAAAATGAGAGAGCTTCACAAAATGAGATTCTTCTGAGGGGGTGTCTGAATAATACTCAAAAGTTCAGGAAGTACTGCCAAACTAGGCACAGACTAGAGAAATGAGTAAACAGAGAAAAAATAGGAACACCATTGAAAAAATACACTGTCTATGATCCCTAGAACAATCAAAATACTCAATCTGAAGATGAGGGAGTACAAGTTCCTGCATCTAAAGACTCCAAGAAATATGGAACTAGGCCTCAAAAAAGGAGATGGGGGGACAGTGGGAATAGGGGGATGTGCATGATGGATGAGAGGTTGAATGTGGGGGACAGTGGTCAGATATAATACATTCTCTTTTTTAATTCTTGCAAGGGCCTGGGATTGTGTGGCCTTTCCAGGACCACGGGGCTGGGTGGCTGTTGGGTCTTAGGGGTGGTATGTGAGTTCAGGGCCTCTTGGCCCCAGGGCTGGTGATCAGTCCACTGAGCTACTCAGGTACCCTACAGCACATTTTAGAAGAGGGACAGAGTGAAAGAAGAGAGAAAATATAGTACATGGTGGTGGGGAGGTATGAATGGAGAAAATTGCGATCAGCAACAGCAGTTTTAGAAAAATAATGAAGTACTTTTTGTGATGGACTTATCATAAAGAATGTGATCCACCTGAGACAGAGCTGGTGGTTTTGGGACACAGACTGAAGCACATTTTTTTCCTCTTTCCTTTACTTTATTTCTCATGAGTGTCTATATATTTTAGGGGGAGGGGTATTATGTTTACTCTTAAACAAGAATATTTTTGTAATGTATATAAAAACATCATTTGTATGAAAATAACATAAATATTTTTTTAAGAAAAGAGCACAATGGAAGTGTTCAGTCAATCTCCTTAGGATCATGTCACTATTGTTAATCAATTTGGTTCTATCAATACTATGTAGTTGAGATACAGCTTATGTCTTTGGCTCATAGATAGCCATCAGGGCATCATAAAAGCACTTTGGATTGTTACTATCCTCAAAAAAATGAATTTTATCTTCCTTTTGAACTGATTCAAGAGTCCTGCATCTTTGTACTTTGCTTTTGATGGAATTAAATTCTCCCTTCTTAGAAATGAATGACTATCATGCTGGCATACCCTCTGGAGTTCTAATTTTTCATTCAGCAGCTTCTGTATTTCCCCATCATTTTCATTAACCCACTCTTGATATTTTCAAATGTTATGACACAGATGAGTAAATGCAGTGCTTTACACTAAATATCTAAAGCTGCTGATTTTTTTTCTGTTCCACTTTTGCCAACTATGTGGTGATTCAACTTTACCTCCAAGTTATCTACAAACTTTTCTTGCTCAGAGAGGCACACCAATCTCTTGACATTAATTCTTCTGGTAGTCATTTTTAAGCCTTGGGGACTGCTGTTTAGATTGAATATTAACACTTGCCTGGGAAAGAATGGGCCTTTGATCGATTCAGAACTCTATGCCACACATTGCCTTCATCACTCTCACATCCTGCCTAGTTCTTCTCCCTGCAATAACATAGTTTATTAGATGCCAGTGTTTCCCACGAGAATTCACCCAGAAAGTGTTTTTTTTTTTTTTACATTTAGGTAAACGGAAGACAGTGTTTATGATGAGAATGTCATGAGATGTTCAAGTCTTCAATAGTAGGTAACCATTGCTGTTGCTGTTTCTAGCTCCATTCTTCCCAAAGACTCCCTGCCATGTCTGGTAGTCTGAGTCTATTTTAGCAATACAGTCACCCAGAATTATAAGCTTATCCTCTTTTTGTTCATATAGAGTAGCCATGTATGTTCATTACAGGTATTTGGTACACTTGGTACCGTTCAATGCAAAAATCAAATGAAAAAAGAATTGCCTATAGATGGTGATGTCATCCAGATGGTCCTGATGTTTATGGATATCATGTGGATAAATAGAAGAAGAGTGCAGTTTCCCAAAGGGGGTCTACAGTCATTTAAGAATTATGAGTCATAACCCAAATTGAGGAGAAAACAGAGAAAGAAAGCCTAATATTAATTTATGATTTAGAGTTGGATGTGTTTTGCATGTTGGGGAAAACTTAGAAATTTAATGAGAGACATCCAATATCACATAGTCAGTGATATCTGCCCACATTTCTATAGGCCAAATGAAAAGTTTGTGACTTGATTCCAATGGTGATAAGACTTGTTCTTTTTGTATGGTGTGGAAGGTCTGAGAGATCTTTTCATTCACTTTCTACAACCTAGGTATGGTATTGGTGAATGTGAGGTACAAAAATTAGTTTGAAATCTTTTATTAAGTCTCCAAATTTGTCTCTTCTTTATGACAGAAAGGGCAGTCTCTCTCCAGAGTACTCATGAAGTAGGGTGTGAGAATAGAAGTTAATCTATTCCCGTCTCTGCCTGTGTATTGTAGTTAGGCAAAATGGTATTGAATCCCTAGATTATATTTCCAAAACTCAGTAGATATTCTGATGTCATTCTTGGATTAGACAAGTCTAGCCTTGGAAGTAATCCTCATAGTTTGAGAGATTCAGTATCCTTAGGTCCCAATGAAGGTGGTTGGTGGCAGGGGCAGTTATTTCATTGAATAGAGTGACCATTGTCAAGAGGTCTGGGCCAGGAGCAGAAGATATCAGTCATTCAACAATATCCAGGTGTCATATAAAGAAAAGTAAAAATACTGTCTCTCCCACCCTAATGAGAGATAGCATGTAAATTACTATTACATGTCAGATGTTCACTGAATAAATGGAAAATAATCCCAAAAAGAAATTCCATAAAAGGGGATACCTGAAAAAATTTCAGCGGAAGTGAAAATGTCAACTTAGTGTTTTTTTTTTCTCTAAATCCTTTCATGTTTTTCTTTATTTAAATCATTATCTAATTCTTTAATTTTTTTAAATTTTATTTTCATTGAATTTCACAATTTTCCACCTCATCTTGCTTTCCTCCCCCACCTACTCACAGAAGGCAGTCTGATAGCCTTTACATTGGTTCCATTCTATACATTGACCAAAATTAAATGTGTTAAGAGAGAAATCACATACCATAGCAAAATAATAAATATAAGAGATAGAAAAATTATATAAGATAACTATTTAAAAAAGTGAAAGGTAATAGTTGTTGTTTAAACTTTAAATTTCTTTATTTGGATATATAGGTTATTCTCTATCATAGATACCCTAAAATTTTCCCTGGTTGTTGCACTAATGAAATGAGCAAATCCAATAAGATTGATCATCAATCCCATGATTCTGTTATGGTATATAATGTTCTTCTGGTTCTTTTCATCTTGCCCAATATAATTTCATGAAAATCCTTCCAGGCTTCTCTGAATTCCCATCCCTTATGGTTTCTAATATAATAGTGCTCCAAAACCCACGTATACCACAGTTTGTTGAGCCATTCCCCAATTGAAGGACATTCACTTAATTTCCAATTCTTTGCCACAACAAACAGGGCTGCTATGAATAATTTTGTATAAGTGATGTTTTTATGCTCCTTCATAATCTCTTCAGGTTATAGACCCGGTAGTAGTATTACTGGTTCAAATGGTATGCACATTTTTGTTGTCTTTTGGGCATAATTCCAAATTGCTCCCCAGAAAGGTTGGATGAGTTCACAAGCTCTACAAACAGTGTATTAGTGCCCTAAATCTCCCACATCTCTTCCAACATTGATCATTGTCTGTTCTGATCATATTGGCCAGTCTGAGAGATGGTACCACAGAGATGCTTTAACTTGCATTTCTCTAGTAAGTAATGATATAGAACAATTTTCATATTACTATGGATTGCTTTGATTTCCTCATCTGTAAATTCCCTCTGCATATCCTTTGAGCATTTGTCAATTGGGGAACGGCTTATTTGTTTTTTAATAAATTTGACTTAGTTCTCTATATGAGTCCTTTGTCAGAAATACAGGTTGTAAAAATTGTTTCCCAATTTATTACATTTCTTTTGATCTTGGTTACAGGGGTTTTATTTGTGCAAAAGCTTTTTAATTTAAAGTAATCAAATTTATCTAGTTTGTTTTGAATGGTGTTCTCCATCTCTTCCTTGATTATAAACTGCTTCCTTTTCCATAGATCTGATAGGTATACTACTACTTGATCAAATAGTTTGCTTATACTATTGTCCTTTAGGTCTAAATCCTGTATTCATTTTGATATTATCTTGTTATAGGGTGAGAGATGTTGGTTTAATTCAAGTTTCTGTCATACTAACTTCCAGTTTTCTCAACAGTTTTTATCAAAGAGAGAGTTTTTATCTGAGTAGCTGGATTCTTTGCATTTATCAAACAGCAGATTACTATAATCATTTCCTACTATCCCTTTTGCACATAGTATATTCCCCTGATCTACCCCTCTATTTCTTAGCCAATACCAGACAGTTTTGATGACTGATATTTTATAATATAATATAAGTTTAGATATAGTAGGGCTAAGCCACCTTCTTTTGCATTTTTTCATTAAATCCCTGGAAATTCTTGACTTTTTATTTCTCCATATGAATTTACTTAAATTTTTTTCTAGCTCAATAAAGTAATTTTTGGGAATTTTGATTCATAGGGCTCTAAATAAGTAGTTTACTTTAGGTAGAATTGTCATTTTTATTATATTAGCTCAGCCTATCCATAGGCAGTTGACATTTGCCCAGTTATTTAATATGATTTTATTTGTCTGAGAAGTGTTTTGTAGTTGTTTTCATAGATTTTCTGAGTCTGCCTTGACAGGTAGACTCCCATGTATTTTATGTTGTCTGAACTTACTTTGAATAGGATTTCTCTTTCAGGCTCCTGTTATTATTGTATCTTGCTATTATTATATTAAAAAGCTAAAGATTTAATAGGGTTTATTTTGTACCCTGCAAATTTGTTGAAGTCGATTGTTTCTGGAAGCTTTTAGTTTGCTTTTTAGGATGTTTTTAGATATATCATCATGGCATTTGCAAAAAGTGATAATTTTGTTTCTTCCTTCAATTTGTTTTTCTTCTCTTATTGCTGAAGCTATATTTCTAACACAATATTGAATAGTAGTGGTGATAATGGGAATCTTTGTTTCACCCCTGATCTTATTGGGAATGCCTCCAGCCTATCCCCATTGCTTACAATGCTTATTAATGGTTTCAGATAGATACTGCTTATTAATCTAAGGAACAATCTATTTATTCCTGTGCTCTCTAAAGTTTTTATTAGGAATGGGTGCTGTATTTTATCAAAGGCTTTTTAAGCATGTATTGAGATAATCATATGATTTCTCATAGTTTTTTGGGATATAGTTAATTATATTAGCAGTTTTCATAATATTGAACCAACCCTGCATTTCTGGAATAAATCCTGCTTAGTCATAGTGTATTATCCTAGGGATAACTTTCTATAATCACTTTGCTAAGATTTTATTTAATTCTTTTGCATCTGTATTCATTAGAGATCTAGGTCTATAATTTTCTTTCTCTGGTTTGAGTCTTCCTGGTTTAGGTATCAGCACCTTATCAGTGCCATAGAAAGAGTTAGGGGGTGGACAGGTGGTGCAGTGGATAGAGCACTGGCCCTGGAGTCAGGAGTACCTGAGTTCAAATCTAGCCTCAGAAACGTAATAATTACCTAGCTGTGTGGCCTTGGGCAAGCCACTTAACCCCATTGCCTTACAAAAAAAAAAGAGTTAGGCAGAGGTCTGTCTTCAACTATTTTTCGAAAGAGTATATTTAGAATTGGAATCAATTGTTCCTGAAATGTTTGATAGAATTCATTTGTAAATCCATCTGGTCCTGGAGATTTTTTCATAGGGAGTTTAATAATGGATTGTTGAATTTCTTTTTCTGAGACTGGGTTATTTAGGTATTTAATTTCCTCTTCATTTAACCTGGGCAACTTATATTTTTGTAAATATTCATGCATTTCACGTAGATTAACAAATTTATTAGCATACAGTTGGACAAAATAATTCTACATTGTTACTTTACTTTCCTCCTCACAGCTGGTGTGTATACCTTTTTCATTCATAATTCTGTAATTTGGTTTTCTACTTTCTTTTTATTTAATCAAATTAACCAGAGGTTTATCAATTTTATTGTTTTTTATGAAACCAACTCATGTTTTATTTATTAATTCAATAGTTTCCTTGATTTTGATTTTATTTATTTCTCTTTTCATTTTTAGAATTTCTAATTTGGTATTTAATTGGCTGGATTAATTTCTTATTTCTTTAAATTTTTTAGTAGCGTGTTTCATTGATTTCCTCTTTCTATAATTTATTCATGTAAACATTTAAAGATATAATATATTCCCTAACAACTGCCTTGGCTGTATCCCATAACTTCTGGTATGGTATGTTGTCTCCCTTTTGTCTTTATCTAGGATGAAATAATTAATTCTTTCTATAATTTGTTGCTTGATCCACTCATTTTTTAAAATGATATTATTTAGTTTCCAATTAGTTTTGGGTCTATCTCTCCTTGGCCCATTATTGCAAGTGATTTTTCTTGCATTATGATCTAAGAAGGATGTTTTTACTATTTTTGCATTTCTACATTTGATTATAAGGTTTTTTTATCCCCTTAGTACATGATCATTTTTTGTGTGCCATGTACTGCAGAAAAAAGTATATTCCTTTCTATCCCCATTCAATTTCCTCCAAATGTTTATCATGCCTAGGTTTTCTAACATTCAATTTACCTCCTTAACTTCCTTGTTGTTTATTTTGTGGTTAGATTTATATAAATCTGAGAGCAGGAGGTTGAGGTCTCCCACCAGTAGAGTTTTGCTGTCTATGTCTTCCTGTAACTCATTCAACATCTTCTTTAAGAATTTGGATGCTATACCACTTGATGCAAACATATTTATTATTGAAATTGCTTCATTGTCTGTGCTACCTTTTAAGAGCATATAATTTCCTTCTTTTTCTCTTTTAATGATATGTATTTTTGCAGCTGCTTTGTCTGAGGTAAGGATTGCTACCTCTGCTTTTCTCACTTCAGCTGAAGCAAAATGTATTTTGTTCTAACCTTTTACCTTTATTCTATGTATCTTTCTGCTTCAAACAAATTTCTTGTAAGCAGCATATTGTAACATTCTGTTTTTTTATTCTCTCTGCTATTCCCTTACATTTTATGGGAAAGTTCATCCTATTCACATTCAAAGTTATAATTATGGGGCAGCTATGTGGTGCAGTGGATAGAGCCCCAGCTTTGGAGTCAGGAGGACCTGAGTTACAATCCGGTCTCAGACACTTAATAATTACCTAGCTGTGTGACCTTGGGCAAATCACTTAACCCCATTGCCTTGAAAAAAACTTTAAAAAAAAGAAAAAAGAAGAAAGTTATAATTACTTACTCGTTATTGCACTCCATGTTATCTTTCCTCTATTTGCATTTTCCCCTTTTTTTGACTTTATCCCAAAATACCCAGTATTTTTTTCTGAGTAACCCAATTTTCAGTGTGTTTGCCCCCTTACATACAACCACTTAACCCTTTCTTTCACTTTTCTCTTTGCCTATTCTTCCCTTCCCTTCCCTTCCTTCTGTTAGTTCCTCTTCCCCCACTTCCTCTTTTAATTCTTGAAAGGTAAGATAAGCTTCTTAATTTAACTGAGTGTATATATATTAATTTTAAGCCATCTGATGAGAGTAAGATTTAGTCAGTTATCATCTCTTTCCTTCTTCCCATCTATTAAAATAGGTCCTTTGTGCCTCTTCATGTAATGTAATTTTCCCCTTCAATCTCCTCCACCCTCACATCTCTTTATTGTTCCCCTTTTTAAAGTGATATACTTTTCAAAACATTCCATCAGAATCATGGAAAAGTCATGAGTGTCGATCACTTCTGGCTAAGTATATTTTTTTTCTAATAGGATTATAATGTTCAGGAGCTATGAGAATCTTTTTCCCAGGTGGGGATATAGCCAGTTTCACTTTATTGGATGACAGTTTTTTCTTTTCCCTTTTTTACCTTTTCATGTGTGTCTCTTGAGGCTCCTGTTTGAAGATAAAATTTTCTATTTCACTTTGATCTTTTCATCAGGAAAAGATGGAACTCTCCTATTTCATTAAATGTCTATCTTTTCCCCTGGAAGAGCTGGCTCAGTTTTGCCAGACAGTGATTTTGGCTGCATTTCAAACTCCCTTGCTCTTCAGAGTATCACAATCCAGGCCCTTCCATTCATTAATGTTGATGCAGCCAGTTCCTGCTAATCTGTACTGTGGCTTCATGGTATCTAAATTGTTTCTTTCTGACTGCTTTCTGTCTGATAGTTCTGGGATTTGGCCACAATATTCCTTGGTGTTTTCATTTTGGGATCCCTCTCAGGAGGGGATCAATGTATTCTTTCAATAACTATTTTGCACTCTGGTTCCACAATGTCAGGACAATTTTCCAACACTAAAACCTGTAATATTGAGTCAAAGTTTTTTCCTCTTCAGTATTTTCTAGAAGCTCATTGATTCTTAACTTGTCTCTTTGCATTTATTCTTGAAGTCAGTGTCTTTGCTGATAAGGTATTTTACATTTTCTTCTATTTTTTTCAGTTTTTTGGGTTTTTTAATAGATTATTTTTGGTTAGTGAAAGCATTAGTTTCCACAGATTCCAATTTTTTTTAGGTTTTTTTGCAAGGCAATGGGGATAAGTGGCTTGACCAAGGCCATACAGCTAGATAATTCTTAAGTGTCTGAGGCCGGATTTGAACTCAGTTACTCCTGACTCCAGGGTCAGTACTCTATCCACTCTGCCCCAAGAGAAAAAATTTTCAAGAGAAAAATTTTCTTTATTCACCTTTTGCAACTCCTTTTCCAATTGGTCAATTCTATTTTTGAAGGATTTTTCCATTTGCCCATTTGAGGCTTTGAGAGAATTCTTTTCTTTTGGCATCTGCCCAATTGAGGATTTTGGAGAATTATTTTCTTTTTTGCATTTGTGCAATTATATTTTCTAAGGATTTGTTTTCTTGCTACAAAGTGTTCATTTTTCACTTGAGTTTCTTTTCTCATTTTTTCAAATTGATTTTTAAACTCCTTACTTCTAAGAAGTCTTCCTGGACTGGAGACCAATTCATATTCTCTTCAGAACTTCTAGCTCTCTCTGTGTTAGGATCTTTGCATTCAAAGTAGCTTTTAATGGATCCCCCTTTGTGAAGGCTTTTCTTCATTTTCCTAGGATCTTGTGTTGTGGAGAGGCTGGTTCACAGACCTTTGGTTTTTGGAAACCCTAGAGGCTTTGCTCACTGGGCTTAATAATTCCAAGTAGGCCAGGCAGTAAGGGGCACTAATGGCATTCTTTGGAATGTCAGTGAGCTTGATTTATGGTACCTTCCTTAGGCCTGGGGGGTAGGGGAAATAGCAGGGTCTGAATTACCCTTGAACAATGTGGGCTATTTAGTTAATCCCAGTACTGAGAGAAATTTGCTGCCCACACCTTGTGGGGGGAGGGGGGAGGAGGCTGTTACTATGTTTGCTCTGGAAAGAGTCCCTTTCTCTCATAGGGTTGGAGGTGGTGCTCAACTGGAAACACAGAGACTCCACTGAGAATAGGGGCACATGGCCCTGGTCTTCCAAGCCAGTGGAACTGAATAGATTGATGTCTAACCACTGTGTTGGTGCTCCCCCACCCAATGTGCTGCTCTCCAGACTGTTCACAAAGACAATGCTTCCAAGACTGCTCTGAAGTTAGTACAGGGTCTCACCCACCACCCCTGTGCTGGCTAATCTCTGCCCCCAACTCAAATATGTTACCCTGAGACAGACCTTGTTTGTAGATGCTCTCTTCTCCTTTGCTCTTTCTGGATTTTGTGGTTGAATTTGGTTAAGAGGCTTGATTCATATTGATTCTGAGGGAAAGCAAGGCGACCTTAGCACAGTGCCTAGCTTCTTTCTGCCATCTTGGCTAGAAGTCACATGTTTATCTTTTTAACAGCTAGAGGCACAAGCAACATTTAAAAATAATCTTTTATAGGATTTAGAGATTTGCATAGTGCTTGCTTATGTAATATACCAACATTTTTGAAATTTCTTTAGCATTTTTATATTCTGAGCAAAATGCTTACTTAGGTTGAATTAATGATGTAACAAAAGCAGACATGAAGATGACAAAATTATTATACTCCATTTCAGTAATTGTTGAAATCACCTCAGAATAACTGGTAGCTTCAGGTAAATACATTTATCCAAAATATTCCTGATGCTTTGGACCAAGTATGAAATTATGAAACAGAAAAAAAAATGACCATAAAAAGAACTTTGTTCACATCTGAAAGCTCAAAGGTTTTAAGCAAGTGCCTACATGGTATACAATTTTTATTTTTTAAGGAAGATAGATGAGGAAAGTGAAGGGGCATATTTGATTCACTTGAACATAATAGGTTTTGACATTATCAAAATGGTCTGCAGTTTTATAAGCCAAAAATTGTTTAGAAAGAGATCATACACCAGGTTCTACCAGTCGACATCTGAAAATCTCAGGGCAGCTCTACCTAACATTCAAGATCAATTATTTTTCACCAAAGATATTTAACTTTTTCATGTCACATGACTTATAATACAGTTGTCTGAGCTCTCTGGACTCTCAAGAAGTGTTGCTTCCATCAAGATTTTTCAACTCATAATGTTGTTGATGTGTACATAATTCTCTTGACTCTTGACTCTACTCCCTTCACTCAGCATCAGATCTTATAAATCATTTCATGCTTCTCTAGAATCCAACCATTTATGGTTTCTTATAGAAAAATAATATTCCATAGTATTCATGTACCTTAACTAATTTAGCCATTCCCCAATTGATGGGCATCCCCTCAATTTCCAATTCTTTTCCACTACAAAAAGAGCTGCTATGAATATTTTGGAACATGTAGGACTTTCCTCGTTTTTTTACAATTTCTTCTGGATATAGTACTAGTATTGGAATTGTTGGGTCAAAGGGTATGAACAGCTTTATTGTTCTTTGGGCATAGCTCCAGATTGATTTCCAGGAAGGTTGTATCTGTTCACAACTCCACCAGCAATACATCAATGTACCAATCTTCCCACCATCTCTCCAAGACTGATTATCTTCCCTTTTTCTCATTTGGGCTAATCTAATACAATGAGATGATAACTCATTGTTTTAATTTGCATTTCTTTAATCAATAGTTATTTGGAGCATTTTTCATATCATTATGTATAGCTTTAATTTCTTCATTTGGAAACTATCTGTTCATATCCTTTGACCATTTGTCAATTGGGGAATGACTTGTGACTTTATAAATTTGATGCATTTCTCCTTATATTTAGGAAATGACACCTTTTTCAGAACTCATGTCTGTGAAGATTTTTTCCCACTTTCTGTTTTCCTTCTGATTTTGCCATCATTGATTTTTATTAGTGCAAAACTCTTTTAAATTAATATAGTCAAAATCATTCATTTTGCAGTTTATAATGTGCTCTAATTTTAATTTGGTTAAAAATTCATCCTTTTCATAGATCGAATATTTTTGGTCTATTAAATTATTTATGCTATTGCTCTTTATGTCTAAATCTTATATCCATTTTGACCTTGTTTTGGTATAGAGTGTGAGATGTGGATCTATACCTAGTTTGTGCCACACTATTTTCCAGGTTTTCCAACAATTTTTGTCAAATAGTGTGTTCTTATCCCAGAGTCTTCTGTGTTTGCATTTTTCATAAGCTTATTTTAAAATAAAAATTTTCAAAAGATCTTTTTTAGTTGTTGTTGATTGTTCTTGTCCTATACACCAAAAATATCTCTTAAATATATCACGTTTATTTTTAAATAGGAACTATTTAATATCTAGTGCCTTCACAACTTTTTAGCTTTGATAATTTTTTTTTAAAAGTTATCAGTTTCAGGGCAGCTAGGTATTGCAGCATATAGACCACCAGCCCTGGAGTCAGGAGTACCTGAGTTCAAATCTGGCCTCAGATACTTAATAAATTACCTAGCTGTGTGGCCTTGGGCAAGCGACTTAACCTCATTGCCTTGCAAAAACTAAAAAACAAAAAAGAAACTATCAGTTTCCCAATATACCACAAAAATTACTAGATTAAGGCAAGTCACCCAGTAGTTCTCTAACATGGAATTCAGAATTCTTTTTATTGTCTTAACTTTTGTTTTTCAAAAGTGAGCCCTTGGTAGTTTAGCATGTTGTTGTTTCATGTATTTTGTATTTAAAACTACATATATAAATAACAAGTGGAATTAGTGATATTTAGATCATTCATAGTATATATATATATATATATATATATATATACATAATATATATAAAATGATTTTTTTCAAAATATATTTCTTACTAAAATAAATGAATTACAAGCAAACTTAACTACACAAAGTTAGAGTCAACTCTGGTAGATTTCAGTGTAATATATAATCCATAATTATTAGCATGTTTGCTCTTCCCTTTCCCACCCATCTTCCAGGCTAAAAATTATTTTTTACATTATTAAGATATTATTATATTGGTATATCTACATCATCTTTCATCAAGTTCTGTACACTCACTCTAATTATTTATTGCCAGTTTAGTCAGATGCATCTGGAATACTGGAAATGGCAAAGTTTGCTGTAAAACTTGCAACCATTTATGTGGTTTCCCCCAGATAGCAATGGCATTTGGTAAGTGGTCAATACATTTAACATATTCTCCTTGGGCTAGAAATTCTTTACTAAGATGTATTTCTTCAAAGAATGCCTTTCTGAATATCTTCTCCATCTTTAAGGTCAGGGAACTTTGAAAGTCTAGCCCTCTTTTTTTTAGTTTTTTGCAAGGCAAATGGGGTTAAGTGGCTTCCCCAAGCCCACACAGCTAGGTAATTGTTAAGTGTCTGAGACTTGATTTGAACCCAGGTACTCCTGACTCCAGGGCTGGTGCTTTATCCACTGCACCACCTAGCCACCCCTTCTAGCCCTCTCTTTAGCAAGCTTCTGTTTATTGACTTTGGGAACACCATCAAATTGGGTGTGCACCATCAAAAACAGTTGAAATAAAAAGAGTAACCAATGAATTGGGCCCAACACAATTGTTGTTGTGATTATGATACTCTGGTCTATGCCTGTGGCTTCTTTAGCTGGACGTAGCAGCAGTGGCTCCATCCCTGATGATCTCCTAACTAGGAGAGACAGCTTGTTCTGTTCATGTTCAGAGTAGCTGAGCTGGGTTCAGTTCAGTCTTCATGGAAGTTGGAAAATCAGTTCTAAATATGTTTGTCTAAGAAAGAAGTCAGTGAATCACAGGAATAGAGAGTTAGAGTTAAAGGACCTTCGTTATCACTGATCCCAAACTCCTCATTTTGGAGATAACTAATAAATTTTTGAATTAATATAGAAACCAGGTATTTCTTAGAACTTCCAAGTTCAGTTGTCTATTCATAATGTCATGCTATCTCTCAAGTAGTCTTACAAATTACTTTATGTTCTGAGAACATAACAAAAAATAACTTACTGAATCCTGTTTTAAATGGTTCCCTTAATGTGGACTATGATTCTTTAACTTTTATCATTACTTTTGTGGTTAGAAAAAAATTATATAGGGGAAAATATGATTCATTCTGTTCATTAAATACTTCTTTGGAGAGACAATCTAGATTTTAGTCCTAAGGTTTAATGAACCAAATAATACAATAAGAAGCAGTAAAGCCCCTCTTATTAGAGGCCAGGATTCCCCAAGACTTAATATGAACAAGATTCAAGAGAAAGTATAAAATAAGAAATGGGAATAGTATTCCAAATGTTTTGGGACCCAGCAAGGGTTGACCAAGTCTAGATTTAATCCTCAGTACAAATATATCAAGCAAACACTGCTAACAGTCATATATAAAAATGAATAGAAGGATAGCAGGCAGAATTACCTAAATAGTGTTTTAAATGACCCTAGCCTTTCCCTGAAACAAAGGGCTATCTTTTTAACTTCAAAATTTCTGTGGTGAAGCTATATGGCTATAAGTCATATAATTCAACAGCCTCAAAATAATTAAAGTTAAATGTCACCTAAATGGAAATTGAGAGGTACACAGTGGTTGTAACCAATGACCAACCAAGAAGTTCATAGAAGTAGCATAAATCAGAGAAATGTGTGACAGGAAATTTAGGCCAACTGCCCATGTGCTAAGAGTGAGATAAATGATGTAAATCTCATATTCTCTACCACTTCCCATCAGAATGTCAAGAAATCTAGAAGAAGTCCCCTAGAATGTTGGATAGACCACCTGTGCATGATTTATGAAATGCCATGGGCAGTCATATAATAAGATTAAAGGGAATGGAAGAGTTGAGATATATATTATTGCATGAAGTATACAAACAGATGAAATCATAGATACTTCAAAATATAAAAAGAAATAATTTACATGGGAATCATTATTCACAAAAGTAATAATGTTATAAAGCACTTAGAAATATTTTAAATGCTATATAATTGAAATATTTCTTAATACTCATTTTGCGGATGAAGAAACTCAAACTCAGAGAGATCAAAATGAAATTGTCTAATTTTAAAATCAGTGCTTTGTTCAATATGCCACTTTTCCATTTAATAGGACTTTCCTGTACCAATAGTTGAAATAAGTTTCTGTTTTTTCTTTCCTTTTTTTTCTCTACTCCTCCTCTTCTTCCTCTTCTTCTTTGGTGTCTTCTTCTATATCTAGTACCCAAAACACATGGAATTTATGGCTCACTAACAAACTTTTAACTCCTAATATAACTCTTCTGGGGAATTATTTGCTAATCAACCGGATACCTTTCATTACAAACCATCCAAGAGCAAAGGTTTTATTTATTAAAGGTCATTTAGCAGCTCACTAAATCTCCTTAGTCCACTGTTTTTAGATGTCCAAAAGAGATGATGGACATTTGTATAGAATAAACATTAATCTCCATGTTAAACTAAAATTGTTCATAACATGAGATAATTTTTTTTAAAATTTAAGGCAGTAGTGTTAAGAGTGACTTGCCCAAGGTCACACAGCTAGGCAATTATTAAGTTTCTGAAGCCGGATTTGAATGCAGGTCCTTCTGACTCCAGAGCCAGTGCTCTATCCACTGTGCCATGTGGCTGCCCCCACATGAGATTTTTTTTTAAAGTTATTTAGTAGAATTTCAATAAATGCTTAATGATTTATTAATTGATTTATGGTTTCTAGAATTAATCTTTCTTCCCATCAATCTTTTCTCTGTAATTCTTTTTTAATTATTTTTTTTATTAAAGATATTATTTGAGTTTTACAATTTCCCCCCCAATCTTACTTCCCTCCCCTCACCCCCCCCACAGAAAGCAATCTGTCATTATATACTTTGCTTCCATGTTGCACATTGATACAAATTGAGTGTGATGAGAGAGAAATCATATCCTTAAGGAAGAGACAAGGAGTCTAAAAGGTAACAAGATCAAACAATAAGATATCTGTTTTTTTCTAAATTAAAAGTAATAGCCCTTGAAATTTGTTCAAACTCTAAGCCTCTTTATCAGGATACAGATGGTACCCTCCTTTGCTGACAACCCAAAATTGTTCCCAATTGTTGCACTGATGGAATGAGTAAGTCCTTCAAGGCTGAACATCACCCCCATGTTGCTGTTGGGGTATACAGTGTTTTTCTGGTTCTGTTCATCTTTCTCAGCATCACTTCATGCAAATCCCTCCAGGCTTCCCTGAAATCCCATCCCTCTTGGTTTCTAATAGAACAATAGTGTTCCATGATATACATATAACACAGTTTGTTAAGTCATTCCCCAACTGAAGGACATTTATTTCATTTCCAATTCTTTGCCACCACAAACAGCGCTGCTACAAATATTTTTTGTACAAGTGATGTTTTTACCCTTTTTCAACATCTCTTCAGGGTACAGACCCAGTATTTTTATTGCTGGGTCAAAGTGTATGCACATTTTTGTTGCCCTTTGGGATCTAGTTCCAATTAGCTATCCAGAAAGGTTGGATGAGTTCACAGCTCCACCAACAGTATAATAGTGTCCCAGATTTCCCACAACTTTTCCAACAATGATCATTATCCTTTCTGGTCATATTGGCCAGTCTGAGAGGGGTGGGGTGGTACCTCACAGAAGCTTTAATTTGCATTTCTCTAATAATGATTTAGACCAATTTTTCATATGGCTATGGATGGCTTTGATCTCCTCATCTGTAAATTACTTTTGCATATTCTTTGACCATTTGTAAATTGGGGAATGGCTTTTTGTTTTAAAAATATGACTGAGTTTTCTTTATATTGTAGAAATGAGTCCTTTGTCAGAATCATTAGTTGTAAACATTGTTTACCAATTTACTGCATTTCTTTTAATCTTGCTTACAGTGGTTTTATCTGTGCAAAAGCTTTTTAATTTAATGTAATTGAAATCATCTAGTTGGTTTTTGTTGATGTTCTCCAAATCTTCCTTAGTCATAAACTGCTCCCCTTTCCATAGATCTGACAGGTAAACTAGTCCTTTATCTTCTAATTTGCTTAATAGTGTTGTCTTTTTATGTCGAAGTCCTGTAACCATTTGGATCTTATCTTGGTAAAGGGTGTTAGGTTTGGTCTAACTTCCAATTATCCCAGCAGTTTTTAATCAAAGAGGGAGTTTTTATCCCAATAGCTGAACTCTTTGGGTTTATCAAAGAGCAGATTACTATAATCGTTTCCTGTGTTTGCACCTAGTCTATTCCACTGGTCCACCACTCTATTTCTTAGCCAATACCAAACAGTTTTGATGACTGATGCTTTATAATATGATTTTAGAACAGGTAGGGCTAAGTCACCTTTTTTTTGCACTTTTACCATGAAGATCCTGGAAATTCTTGACGTTTTATTCCTCCATATGAATTTACTTACAATTTTTGCTAACTCATTAGAGTAATTTTTTGGAATTTTGATTGGTCGGGTATTAACCATGTAGTTTAGTTTTGGTAGAATTGTCATTTTTATTCTATTAGCTCTACCTATCCATGAGCAGTTGATATTTGCCCAGTTATTTAAATCTGATTTAATTTGTGTGAGAAGTGTTTTATAATTGTTTTCAAAAAGTTTCTGAGTATGTCTTTGCAAATAGACTCCCAGGTATTTTATATTGTCTGAGATTACTTTGAATGAGATTTCTCTTTCTAGCTCTTCCTGCAGTATCTTGATAGACATATATAGAAAAATTGAGAATTTATG
Source organism: Macrotis lagotis (assembly GCF_037893015.1). Classification (NCBI taxonomy): domain Eukaryota; kingdom Metazoa; phylum Chordata; class Mammalia; order Peramelemorphia; family Peramelidae; genus Macrotis; species Macrotis lagotis. The sequence goes on from NC_133658.1 coordinate 538,337,367, forward strand.
AGAGTTTATTGTATAACCTGCAACTTTGCTAAAATTGCTAGTTGTTTCCAATAGTTTTTTGGCTGATTTATTAGGATTCTCTAGGTAGACCATCATATCATCTGCAAAGAGTGAGAGTTTAGTCTCTTCCTTCCTAATTCTAATTACTTCAATTTCTTTTTTTTTCTCTAATTGAAGAAGCTAACATTTCTAGTAAAATGTTGAATAGTTGTAGTGATAATGGGCACCCTTGTTTCACCCCTGATCTTATTGGGAATGCCTCTAGCCTCTCCCCATTGAATATAATGTTTGTTGATGGTTTCAGATAGATACTGCCAATCATTCTAATAAACAGTCCATTTGTTCCTCCACTCATTAGTGTTTTTTAGTAGGAATGGATACTGTATTTTGTCAAAAGCTTTTTCAGCATCTATTGATATGATCATATAATTTCTGATAGGATTGTTGTTGATATACATGAATATACTAACAGTTTTACTATTATTAAACCAACCCTGTATTCCTGGGATAAATCCTACTTGATCATAATGTATTATTCTAGAGATAACTTGGTGTAATTGTTTTGCTAAGATTTTTTAAGATTTTTGTGTCTATATTCATCAGGGACATAGGTCTATAATTTTCTTTTTCTGTTTTAACTCTTCCTGGTTTAGGTAACAGCACCATATTGGTTTCAAAGAAAGAGTTAGGCAGAGTTCCATCTTTCCCTATTTTTCCAAAGAGTTTATATATAATTGGAACCAAATGTTCCTTAAATATTTGGTATAATTCACTTGTGAATACATCAGGCCCTGGAGATTTTTTCTTGGGAAGATCAGTGATGGCTTGTTGAATTTCTTTTACAGAGACAGGGTTTGTTAGGTATTTAATCTCTTCTTCATTTAACCTGGGCAACTTAGATTTTTGTAAATATTCATCCATTTCACTTAGATTATCAAATTTATTAGAATAGAGTTGGGAAAAATAATTTTGAATTATTACTTTAATTTCCTCCTCATTGGTGGTGAGTTCACCTTTTTCATTTATCATACTAGCAATTTGAATTTCTTCTTTCTTTTTTTTATTCAAATTGACTAGATCTTTATCAATTTTATTAGTTTTTTCATAATACCAACTTCTGGCTTTATTTATTAATTCAATGTTTTTTTTTTGAATTCGATTTCATTAATTTCTCTTTGAGTTTTATAATTTCTACTATGGCATTTAATTGGGGATTTTTGATTTGTTCTTTCTCTAATTTTTTTAGTTGCATGTTTAGTTCATTGATTTCCTCTTTCTCCAATTTATTTATGTAAGCATTTAAAGCTATAATATATCCCCTGAGTGAATCCCATAGGTTTTGTTATGTTCTTTCATTATCATTATCTAAGATAAAATGGTTAATTCTTTCTATTATTTGTTTTTTTTTGTCTACTCATTCTTTAAAATGAGGTTATTCAGTTTCCAATTGGTTATGGGTCTATATCTCCTTGGCCTAATATTGCATATGACTTTGATTGCATTGTGATCTGAGCACAATTTCTGCCTTTCTGCAGGTGACCATTAGGTTTTTATTTCCTAGTATATGGTCAATTTTTGTATACGTTCCTGTGTACTGCAGAGAAAAAGGTAAATTCCTTTCTATCCCCATTAAATTTCCTCCACAAGTCTGCCATATCTAGTTTTTCCAACAATCTATTTACCTCCTTAACTTCTTTCTTGTTTATTTCATGATTCAATTTATCTAGAACTGATAGCGGGAGATTGAGGTCTCCCACTAGTAGAGTTTTACTGTCAGTGTCTTCCTGTAATTCTTTCAGTTTCTCCTCTAAGAATTTGGATGCTGTCCCATTTGGTGCATATATATTCAGTATTTAAATAGTTTTATTGTCTATGTATCTTTTAGGAGGATAAAGTTTCTTTCCTTATCTCTTTTAAGGCTATCTATTTTTGCTGCTGCTTTGTCTGAGATAAGGATTGCTACCCCTGCTTTTTTTTACTTCATCTGATGCAAAATATATTTGGCTCCAACCTTTTACCATTACTATCTATGTATCTCTCTACTTCAAATGAGTTTCCTGTATGTAGCATATTGTCAGATTCTGGATTTAATCCACTCTGCTATTCACTTACATTTTTAAGGGAGAATTCGTTCTATTCACATTCAAAATTATGATTACTAATTCTTTTTTGCCCTCCATGCTTTCTTCCCTCTTTTTGTATTTTCCCCTCCTTCCCTTTATCCGTATTCCCCAATATTTTGTTTTTGAATACCACCGCCTTCAGTGTGATTGCTCTCCTATATCACCCCCCTCCCCTTTCTTTCCCCTTTCCATTTTTCCTTCCCTTCCTTTTGTTAGACCCCCTTTTTTCCCCACTCTCCCTCCCTTTCCCCATCCCCCTCCCATTTTCCCCTTTTAATACTTGAAAGCTTAGATTTTTTTAAGTTAACTAGGTATGTGTAAATTGACTTTAAGCCAAGTCTTATGAGAAGATTCATGTGTTTCTCATCTCTTCCCTTCTTCCCCTCTATTACAATAGGTATTTTGTACCTCTTAGTGTAATGAGATTTACCCCATTCAATTCTCCCCTCCTCCCATCTCCTTCCTATCTGCCCTTTTAAGGATGTAGTGTTTTTTAGATCATTCTGTCTGAGACATAGAAAATTCTGAGTTTCTGTCACTTCTAGGTAAGTACATTCTATCTAATGGAATTAAAATTCTTGAGAGTTATTAGAGTCTTTCTCCCAAGTGGGGTTAAAGCCAGTTACATCCCATTGGATAGCAGTCTCGTGGATAGGTCATGACTGTCCATCATTTCTGGCTGGGTATATTCTCTCTAATAGAGTTACAATTCTCAAGATTTATGAGAATCTTTTTCCCAATGCTGGAATATAGCCATTTTGAACTTACTGGATAGCAGTTTTTTTTTCCTTACTGCCCCTCCCCACCCTTCTTTTACCTTTTCATTTGTCTCTTGAACCTCCTGTGTGATGACCAAATTTTCTATTTAGCTCTGCTCTTTTCATCAAGAATTTTTGGAATTCTTCCATTTCATTAAATGCCCATCTTTTTCCCTGGAAGAGAAGCCTCAGCTTTGCACGATAGTGGATTCTTGGCTGCATTCCAGGCTCCTTTGCTCTTTGAAATATCTTGTTCCAGGCCCTTTGATCCCTTAATGTTAATGCAGCAAGGTCCTGCGTGATCTTCACTGTGGTTCCTTGATATTTAAATTGTTTCTTTCTGGCTGTTTGCAGGATTTTCCCTTTTATCTGATAGTTCTTGAATTGGGCCACAACATTCCTTGGTGTTTTCATTTTTGGATCTTTTTTTGGAGGGGATCTATGTATTCTTTCAATAACTGCTTTGCCCTCTGGTTCCATGATATCAGGGCAGTTTTCCATCACTAGATCCTGTAATATTAAGTCCAGACTTTTTTTTCTTCAACGTTTTCAGGAAGTCCAATAATTTTCAGGTTGCCTCTCCTCGACCTATTCTCAATGTCAGTGGTTTTGCTGATGAGGTATTTTAGATTTTCTTCTATTTCTTCTATCTTTTTTGATTTTTGTTTAACTGGCTCTTGCTGTCTCATGAAGTCATTAGTTTCTACAGACTCCATTCCTTTTATTAGGGAGGAGTTTTCTTCATTAACCTTTTGCAACTCCTTTTCCAATTGGCCAATTCTACTTTTGTCAGAGCTTTCCATTTGACCAATTGAGGTTTTGAGACAATTATTTTCTTTTTTGCATTTGACCAATTGAGGATCTGAGAGAATTATTCTCATTTTGTATTTGTCCAATTGATGATCTGAGAGATTTATTCTCATTTTTGTATTTGTCCAATTGTATTTTCTGAGGATTTGTTTTCTTGTTGCAAGGTATTAATTGTCTCTTCCAAATTTTCCAGTTGATTGTTGAACTCCTTCCTTATTTCTTCAAGGAAGTCTTTCTTTGCTGAAGACACAGATCATATTCTTGTCAGAGGTTCTAGGTCTCTCTGAGTTAGGGTCTTTCCCTTCCAAGAATTTTTCTATGGATCCACCTTTCCACTGACCCTACTTCATTTTCCTTGAGTTGGGGAGGGGCTGGTTCACAGGGCCTTGGGATCAATAGAGGCTTTACTCACTGAGTGCAATTTCTCTCGCTGGTCAGTAGTATGTGCTGGTTGCTTTCTGTGTCTGGGACCTTGATTGAGGCCTTCTCCCTTAGCTTGAAGGGAGGAGTTGGAGCTAATGAATCCTTTTGCCTTCAATCAATGGTGGGCTTTACCCTGGCTTGTGGTCATTCCTCTCCCTATTGTCAGCTGAGCTGTTCCTTCTGCTCACACACCTGTGCCTGAGGCAGAGGTAGTCTGCTATTGTTTGTTCTGGGAAGAGGCCTGAGCCACAATAGAGGCTCAGACTCAGGGTTCCTCAGACCAGAGGAGCCCAGGGATGGTGTGTCTGCAGCTATCCTGCACCTGTACTCTCCCCCGAGCCCTGTTGGCAAAGCTCCAGTGGGTCAGCCAGCCTCTGCTGCCTAGTTGATTCAAGCCCCTGCCATTTAGCCCTACCACTTATCCAGCAGGTCTGGCTCAGGCCCTCAGGCTCCTGCGCTTCAATTCAGCTGCTAATATGGCTGATCTGGGGCTGATCCACCCTCTGTGTCCAGACTCACCTGCCCAAATTTGTCCAATGCTGCTGAGGGAGACAAATCCTGAAGTAGATGTCCTTTTTCCTGGCTTTTCTTTCTGGGTTTTGTGAGTCATTTCTGTTAAGAGGTTTGTTTCATATGATAGGTGAGGAAAGATCAGGGGACTTTAGACCTGTGCCTGTCTTCTCTTTGCCATCTTGGCAGGAAGTCAAGTGCCATTAATGAGATTGATATTATATCCTTGATGTAATTATCACTTTGAATATATAGATATTACCTCATAGAGAGACTGAGAACTGATTTTTATTAAATTGTTAGGTTAAAAACCGTTCAATTATTGAAGAAATGTTTAACTCCTTGCTATAACATTATTTTATTGTGAATATAAAAATAGGGTCTTAGCATATGATTTCACTAATATATGTAATTTCTAGGGGAATAAAGTCTCTCTACCAATAAGGTTGGCACCTTTTTTGCAACCTATCACCTTTTAGAATACTCTGGACTCAAGTAGTGAGAGGTAAGTCTTGTCCAGAGTCACACAGACTTAATTCTAGATCTTTCTGTCTCTGTAATCAGCTCTCAATTCATTTTTGACACACTAGTTTATATGCTACATGCCTTTAAAAAACTGAAAAAGAAACATTTAAGTGAGTATTATTAATACAACACAATGCTAGTCATTAAAGAAGATAAATTAAATTTTAGGTGACACAATTCCTACCCTCTTTCTACTTGCAATTTAATAGAAAGGATAAATAAGAAAGTTAACTAACCATACTTCAATGATATCTGATTTTTATAAATGTGAATATTCTATATAGTGAAAATAATTTATTTTGACATAAATGAAGGTATTTGAGAGGAAAATGGAATCCATTAGATATCAGACTTCTGGATAAAAAAATTTATGAATAAACAAGAGATAAAGAACATTGTAAGATGCAAAATGAATAGCTTTGATTACATTAAGCTGAAAAGTTTTGTACATATAAAACCAATGTAGTCAACATTAGATGGAATGCAGAAACTTGGAGGAGGGGGAATTTTCAGACAGTTTCTTGAATTAATATCTCATAAATCAAATATATAGAGAGTATTTGCCAAATTTAATCAATAGAACTAATTCTCCAACTGACAAAGGTCTAATTATATAAATGACTATTTTTTTTAAAATTAAAGAAATCTAAACTATATAATATGGCAATATTAATAATATTTACATCATTATAGATAAAATAAATGCAAATTGAAACATCCTCAAGATGTCCTTTCTCCTTTTGGATTGCCTAAAATGAAAGAAGTCAAAAATGATAAATGTGGAAAAGGTGTAGAAAAGTTGGGATATTAGTATGTTATAAATATTTAGGAGAATAATCTGGAATTATAGCCATTGAGTTATAATATGTATATGCTCTTTGTGACAGAAATATCACTATTAGATCTGTTTCTCATGGTGACTGAGGGAAAGGGAAAAATAACTTATATGTTCTTACCCTCTTAATTATGTTTTATGTTCAATTACATGCAACGACAGTTTTCAACATTCATCCATTTTCATGTTTATAGGTTTCACATTTTTCTACCACCTTGCTTTACTCCCCACCCCCCATAGCAGTAAACAACTGATAAGTGGCACAAGTTCAAATGTGTTTCACCTATTTCCATATTAGGCATGTTGTGAAAGAAGAAATAGAACTATGGGAGAAAATAAGATCATGAGAGAGACAGAAATAACATAAAAAGAGTTTAAGAAAATGAACATATCTTCTTTGCACTGCATTAAGATTCCATATTTTTTCTCTTAATGTGGATGTTATTTATTTTCCTTAATATATCTTTCAGGATTGTCCTTGATCTTTGAACTGCAGAAAGGAGCTGGGTCCATCATAGCTGATTGTCTCACGATGTTGCTGTTAGTGTTTACAATGTACTCCAGGTCCTACTCACTTCACTCAACATCAGTTCATTTAAATTTTTCTAGTCTTTTCCATGGTTTGTTCACTCATTAATGAAACACAAAATGGGAAAAATGTTTCCCAGTTTTCTGCACTACTTCTAATTTTGGTTTATTGATTTAATTATGCAAAACCTTTTGCTTTTCCTCCATCTGATTTGTACTTTTCTTGCTCCTTTCCTTTTATCCTTCCTCACCAAAGTTTTGCTTTTGACTGTTGGTGCCAGCTCACACTGCTTGTCCTGTTTGCTACTAGTTCTGAATAGGGTACAATAAATGTCTAATTCCAATTGGGAATGCACATCATTTCTCTCTGAGCCTAACATGTTGAGAGTAAAATATACTCAGTGTGTACACTCTCTTTACTTTAACTCTACAATAACAGATCTTTTGTGTCTCTTCATGTGGTGTTAATTTTCCTCTAATGCTTCTGCCTTCCTTTTCCCACTATAATCCTTAGTTTTATACTTGTTTTATACCATGTGCTCTGTTAACGTATATTCCTTTCTACCTTAATGATAGAAATATAATTCTCAAGAACCAAAAACATCACCATGTCATAATCAATTTATATCCATACCCTGTCCAAGTATCCTCCCTTCAGTTGTCTCAATAGAAATATCCACATGCTCTGCCTAATCATGTTCTTTTCAACTGACCTAAGAGAAATGCAAGGTATTGTCTTCTCATTTTTGCCTTACTGTCTAATATTTTCCCCTTATTCTTAATTATATATATTTTTTCTTTCCATTTTCCTTTTTATGCACATTTTGAATCTTGTATTTGAAGACTTGAATTTTTCTGTTTAGTTCTGGCTTTTTATCAGGAAAGTTTGAAAGTCCTCTATTTCATTGAAAATCCATCTTCACCCCTTAAAGAATATGCTTCATATTACAGGGCATTTGATTCTTGATTATTTTTTAATTTTTATTAAAGATATTATTTCAGTTTTACAGTTTTCCCCCAATTTTGCTTCCCTCCCCCCAGCTCCACCCCACAGATAGCACTCCATCAGTCTTTACTTTGTTTCCATGTTGTACCTCGATCCAAATTGGGTGTGATGAGAGAGAAATCATATCCTTAAAGAGAACAGAATTCTCAGAGGTAACCAGATCAAACCATAAGACATCTGGGTTTTTTTTTTTTCCGAATTAAAGGGAATAGTCCTTGAACTTTGTTCAAACTCCACCTCTCCTTATCTGGATACAGATGGTACTCTCCTTTGCAGACAGCCAAAAATTGTTCCCAATTGTTGCGCTGATGGAATGAGCAAGTCCTTCAAGGTTGATCATCACTCCCATGTTGCTGTTAGGGTGTACAGCGTTTTTCTGGTTCTGCTCATCTCACTCAGCATCAGTTCATACAAATCCCTCCAGGTTTCCCTGAAATCCTGTCCCTCCTGATTTCTAATAGAACAATAGTATTCCATGACATAGATATCCCACAGTTTGCTAAACCATTCCCTAATTGAAGGACATTTATTGGATTTCCAATTCTTTGCCACCACAAACAGGGCTGCTATACATATTTTTCTACAAGTAATGTTTTTACCCTTTTTCTTCATCTCTTTAGTATAGACCCAGTAGTGGTATTGCTGTGTCAAAGGGTATGCACATTTTTGTTGCCTTTTGGGCATAGTTCCAAATAGCTCTCCAGAAGGGTTGGATGAGTTCACAGCTCCACCAACAGTGTAATAGTGTCCCAGATTTCCCACATCCCTTCCAACAATGATCATTATCCTTCCTGGTCATACTGACCAATCTGAGAGGTGTGAGGTGATACCTCAACGAAGCTTTAATTTTCATTTCTCTAATAATTAAAGATTTAGAGAATTTTTTCATATGGCTATGGATTACTTTGATCTCCTCATCTGTAAATTGCCTTTGCATACCCTTTGACGATTTGTCAATTGGTGAATGGCTTTTTGTTTTAAAAATATGACTCAGTTCTCTGTATATTTTAGAAATGAGTCCTTTGTCAGAATCATTAGTTGTAAAGACTGTTTCCCAATTTACTACTTTTCTTTTGATTTTGATTACATTGGTTTTACCTGTGCAAAACTTTTTAGTTTAATGTAATCAAAATCATCTAATTGGTTTTTAGTGATGTTCTCCAACTCTTCCTTAGTCATAAACTGTTCCACGCTCCATAGATCTGACAGGTAGACTAGTCCTTGATCTTCTAATTTGCTTACAGTATTTTTTTTATGTATATGTCCTGTAAACATTTGGATCTTATCTTGGTAAAGGGTGTGAGGTGTTGGTCTAATCTAAGTGTCTTCCATACTAACTTCCAATTATCCCAGCGGTTTTTATAAAAGAGGGAGTTTTTATCCCAGTGGCCTGACTCTTTGGGTTTATCAAACAGCAGATTACTATAATCCTCTCCTGCTTTTACACCTGGTCTATTCCACTGGTCCACCACTCTATTTCTTAGCCAATACCAAACAGTTTTGATGACTGATGCTTTATAATATAATTTTAGATCTGGTAGTGCTAAGCCACCTTCGTTTGCATTTTTTTTTCATTAAGCTCCTGGCAATCCTTGACATTTTATTTCTCCATATGAATTTACTTACAATTTTTTCTAGCTCATTAAAGGAATTTTTTGGAATTTTGATTGGTAGGGCACTAAACAGATAGTTTAGTTTTGGTAGAATTGTCATTTTTATTATATTAGCTCTACCTATCCATGAGCAGTTGATATTTGCCAAGTTATTTAAATCTGATTTAATTTGTGTGAGAAGTGTTTTATAATTGTTTTCAAAAAGATTCTGAGTCTGTCTTGGCAAATAGACTCCCAAGTATTTTACACTGTCTGAGGTTACTTTGAATGGAATTTCTCTTTCTAGCTCTTCCTGCTTTTCCTTGCTAGTCCTATATAGGAAAGTTGAGGATTTATGGGAGTTTATTTTATAACCTGCAACTTTGCTAAAATTGCTAATTGTTTCCAGTAGTTTTTTAGATGATTTCTTAGGATTCTCTAGGTAGACCATCATGTCATCTGAGAATAGTGAGAGTTTTGTCTCTTCCTTCCCAATTCTAATTCCTTCAATTTCTTTTTCTTCTCTAATTGCTGATGCTAACATTTCTAATACAATATTGAATAGTAGTGGTGATAATGGGCACCATTGTTTAACCCCTGATCTTATTTGGAATGCCTCTAGCCTCTCCCCACTGAGTATAATGCTTGTTGATGGTTTCAGATAGATATACTGCTCATTATTTTAAGGAACAGTCCATTTATTCCTACACTCTCTAGTCTTTTTAATAGGAATGGATGCTGTATTTTGTCAAAAGCTTTTTCAGCATCTATTGATATGATCATATGGTTTCTGATAGGTTTGTTATTGATATAATTGAGTATACTAACAGTTTTCCTAATATTGAACCAACCCTGCATTCCTGGAATAAATCCTACTTGATCATAATGTATTATCCTAGTGATGACTTGTTGTAGTCATTTTGCTAAGATTTTATTTAGGATTTTTGCATCTATATTCATGAGGGAAATAGGTCTATAATTTTCTTTCTCTGTTTTAACTCTTCCTGATTTAGGTAGCAGTACCATATTGGTTTCATAGAAAGAGTTAGGCAGAGTTCCATCTTTCCCTATTTTTCCAAAGAGTTTTTATAGGATTGGAACCAATTGTTCCTTAAATGTTTGGTAGAATTCACTTGTGAATCCTCCTGGCCCTGGAGATTTTTTTTAGGGAGTTTACTAATGGCTTGTTGAATTTCTTTTTCTGAGATCGGGTTGTTCAGGTGTTTAATCTCTTCTTCATTTAACCTGGGCAACTTATATTTTTGTAAATATTCATCCATTTCACTTAGATTATCAAATTTATTGGCATAAAGTTGGGTAAAATAATTTTGAATTATTACTTTAATTTCCTCCTCATTGGTGGTGAGTTCACCTTTTTCATTTACAATACTAGCAATTTGGTTTTCTTCTTTCTGTTTTTTTTTAATCAAATTGACCAGAAGTTTATCAATTTTATTGGTTTTTTCATAATACCAACTTTTGGTTTTTTTTATTAATTCAATAGTTTTTTTTTGCTTTCAATTTCATTAATTTCTCCTTTGATTTTTAAAATTTCTAATTTGGTATTTGATTGGGGATTTTTGATTTGTTCTTTTTCTAATTTTTTTAGTTGCATGTTTAGTTCATTGATTTCCTTTTTCTCCAATTTATTCATATAAGCATTTAGAGCTATAATATATCCCCTGAGAGTTGCTTTGTATGAATCCCATAGGTTTTGGTATGTTGTTTCATTATTATCATTATCTAGCATAAAATGGTTAATTCTTTCTATAATTTGTTTTTTGGTCCACTCATTTTTTAAGATGAGGTTATTCAGTTTCCAACTTGCTCTGGGTCTATATATCCTTGGCCCAGTACTGCATATGACTTTTATTGCATTGTGATCTGAGAAAGATGTATTCACTATTTCTGCCTTTCTGCAGTTGATCATTAGGCTTTTATGTCCCAGTACATGGTCAATTTTTGTATAAGTTCCATGTACTGCAGAGAAAAAGGTATATTCCTTCCTATCCCCATTCAGTTTACTCCATAAGTCTACCATATCTAATTTTTCTAACAATCTATTTACCTCCCTAATTTCTTTCTTGTTTGTTTTATGATTTAATTTATGTAGATCTGATAGCGGGAGGTTGAGGTCTCCTACTAGTAGAGTTTTGCTGTCTATGTCTTCCTGTAATTCGTTCAGCTTCTCCTCTAAGAATTTGGGTGCTGTCCCACTGGGTGCATATATATTTAGTAATGAAATGACTTTATTGTCTCTGGTACCTTTTAGGAGGATAAATGTTCCTTCCTTATCTCTTTTAACACTATCTATTTTTTGCTGCTACTTTGTCTGAGATAAGCATTGCTACCCCTGCTTTTTTACTTCAGCTGAAGCAAAATATATTTTGCTCCAACCTTTTAACTTTACTCTATATGTATCTCTCTGCTTCAAATGAGTTTCTTGTAAGCAGCATATTGTAGGATTCTGGTTTTTAATCCACTCTGCTATTTGCTTACTTTTTTTATATAGAGGATACAAGCTCACATGTTTATTTAAAATTCATGTAATTTTCTTTTTCTTTTTCCATTTAATAATTTTTTTTCAATTGATGTAAAAAGTAGTTTTCAAAAACATTCAATTTGTAGGATTTTGAGTTTCAGGTTTTTCTCCTTCCCTTCTCCCTTTCCACAAAAGTGATCTGCTATAAGTTACACATGTACAATCATATTAAGCATAGTTCCATGTTAGTCATGTTGTGAAAGAAGAATCAGAACATAAATCGAAAAAATCCCAAGAAGAAATAAAAAATTTGAATTATATGGCATAACAGAATAACTAGAAAGCTTGGGATTCCAGAAAAAAATCAATTGGATAGTATGAATAAGGGATGTAACTGTCAAATTGATTTTCCACATTGATCATATAAATGAGGTTTTCTTTTATTATGGATTCTTTGATGTCTCATAAGGGAAGAATGTATATTAAAAGTTTCACATTCTAGACATTCGTAAGGTTTCTCTCTAATATGGCTTCTATGAATCAAATTTGGAGCCACGTCTCAAAGTATTTCCACATTTATTATATTCATAAGGTTTCTCTCCAGTGTGCATTCTATGATGATGAGTAAGAAGGCAGTGCTGTGTGAAAAGTTTTCCACACTGATTACATTCATGAAGTTTTTCCCCCTTTGTGGATTCTTTGATGCTTAAGTAGAGTTGAGCGCTGTGTGAAAGCCCTTCCACACTGATTACATTCATGAGGTTTTCTCCAGCGTGGATTCTCTGATGTAAAGCAAGACTATTGCTATATCTGAAAATCTTTCCACAATGATTACATTCATAAGGTTTCTCTCCACTGTGATTTCTCTGATGTAGATGAAGATGGGAGTTTCTGTTGAAAGCCTTACCGCATTGATTACATTCATAAAGTTTCTCTCCAGTGTGGATTCTCTGATGATGAATAAGAGTAGAGTTACATCTGAAAGCTCTTCCACATTGATTACATTCATAAGGTTTCTCTCCAGTGTGGGTTCTCTGATGATGAGTAAGAAGGGAATGTCTTGTGAAACACTTTCCACATACATTACATTCAAAAGGTTTCTCCCCAGTGTGAATTCTCTGATGTAGAGTGAGATTGGACTTGAGTCTGAAAGACTTTCCACACTGCTTGCATTGAAAAGGTTTCTCTCCACTGTGGATTCTCTGATGATATGTAAGACTAGATCGATCTGTGAAAGCTACTCCACACTGATTACATTCATAAGGTTTCTCTCCACTGTGGATTCTTTGATGATATGTAAGACTAGATCAATCTGTGAAAGCTGGTCCACATTGATTACACTCATAAGGTTTCTCTCCACTGTGGATTCTTTTATGCTTAATAAGGGAAGAGGGCACACTAAAACGTTTACCACATTCATGACACTCACGAGGTTTCTCTTCAGTGTGGACTGTATGATGACCAGTAAGATGGGACCTCCGTGAGAAAGCTTTTCCACACTGATTACATTCATAAGGTTTTTCTCCAGTTTGGATTCTCTTATGTACAGAAAGATTGGAGCTCTTTCTGAAAGTCTTTCCACATTGATTACATTCATAAGGTTTCTCTCCAGTGTGAATTTTCTTATGTTTCATAAGAGAAGAGTGTGCACTAAAACGCTTGCCACATTCATGACACTCATGAGGTTTCTCTTCCGTGTGGGTTGTATGATGACCAGTAAGATGGGCCTTCCGTGAGAAAGCTTTTCCACATTGATTACATTTATAAGGTTTCTCTCCAGTGTGAATTTTCTTATGTACTGCTATACTGTTGCTGTATCTAAAAGTCTTTCCACATTGATTACATTCAAAAGGTTTTTCTCCAGTATGAATTCTCTGATTTTATGAAGGCTAGACTTTCTATGGAAAGCCTTTCCACATTGATTACATTCAAAAGGTTTCTCTCCAGTGTGAATTCTCTGATGTTTAGCAAGACTGGAGTTATATCTATAAGTCTTTCCACATTTATTACACTCATAAGGTTTCTCCCCAGTGTGGATTCTCTGATGTAGATTAAGACTAGACTTGAGTGTGAAAGACTTTCCACATTGCTTGCATTGATAAGGTTTCTCTCCACTGTGGATTCTCTGATGATATGTAAGACTAGATTGATCTGTGAAAGCTGTTCCACATTGATTACATTCATAAGATTTCTCTCCACTATGGATTCTTTTATGGTTAATAAGGGAAGAGTGCACACTAAAACGCTTACCACATTCATGACACTCATGAGGTTTCTCTTTGGTATGTATTTTAAGATTTTAAGATGACCAGTAAGATGGGTCCTCCGTGAGAAAGCTTTCCCACATTGATTACATTTATAAGGTTTCTCTCCAGTGTGGATTTTCTTATGTACAGAAAGATTGTTGCTGTATCTGAAAGTCTTTCCACATTGATCACAGTCAAAAGGTTTTTCTCCACTATGAATTCTCTGATGTTTATGAAGACTAGAGTTTCTATGGAAGGTCTTTCCACACTGATTACTTTCATAAGCTTTCTCTCCAGTGTGAATTCTCTGATGTTTAGCAAGACTGGAGTTGTATCTATAAGTCTTTCCACATTGATTACATTCATGAGCTTTCTCTCTGTTATGGATTCTGTGATGTACAATAAGGGAATAGTGGTCCCTAAAAGCTTTACCACATTCCGGACACTCATGAGATTTGTCTTCAGTTTGTATTTTCTTCTCTTTAGCAACAGTGGAATGCTGTCTGAATGCCTTTACATGTTGATTACAATCCTGTTTCTCTCCAGCATGGATTTTTATCACGTGAAGCAAGTCCAGCTCTCTTTTCACCATATTGAGAATGGTTTTTCCATAAGGTCCTTTTCAGCTTTTTACTCATCTCCTTAAACCAGGTATCTGTATCTTTTTCTTGGTTGAGAGCCTCATATAATCTGAGTGATCATAAGAACAGACTGGTTGCGTTCACTTCCTCAGGTCTCTTCCTGGTCCACTCAATCATCCCAACAGCTGGACAGGAGGTCCTCTGACCCTCTTGCTCCAAGTAGTGGATCAAATCTCTGGGAACTGGAAATCCCAGGGAGAGCATGTTATGAGCATTCTCCACCATGACATCCCTGTACAGCTCTTTCTGGATATGATCCAACAGGTTCCACTCCTCTGGGGTGAAGTCCACAATCACATGCTTGAAAGTCACCACCTGAGGTGGGGATCTGGAGCTCCCAGGGGCCATTCCTTCTGGCTCCTCTGCAAACTGCACAGGGGAGGGACAAGGAGTCTTTCTTTTCTCTTCCAGGGCATGACAATGACCACGAGGGAGGCCGAGGAGCTGCTTACGTTTTAAGGGAGAGTTCATCCCATTCATATTTAAGGTTATGATTACTAATTCTTTATTGCCCTCTGTGCTATCTTCCCTCTGTTTGTATTTTTCCCCCTTCCCCCCCCCTTATCCATATTCCCCAGTATTTTGTTTTTAAATACCACCCCCTTCAGTGTGTTTGCCCTCCTTTATCACTCCCTCCCCTTTCTTTCCCCTTTCCCTTTTCCCTTCCCTTCCTTTTGTTATTTCCCCTTATTTCCTCCTCTCTCCTTCCCTTTCTCTGCCCCCCCTCCCCTTTTTCCCTTTTACTTCTTGAAAGGGTAGATGTTTTATAAGTTAACTGAATATGTGTAGGTTGACTTTAAGCCAAGTCTGATGAGAAGAAGATTCAGGTGTTTCTCCTCTACTCCCTTCTTCCCCTCTATTACCATAGGTTTTTTTGTACCTCTTAGTGTAATGAGATTTGTCCCATTCAATCCCCTCCCTCCTCCCATCTCTTTCCTGTCCCCCTTTTTAGGGAGGTAGTGTATTTTTTTTTAGATCATTCTATCTAAGTCATAGAAAATTCTGAGTGTCTGTCCCTTCTAGTTCAGTATATTCTGTTGAATAGAGTCCAAATTCCTGAGAGTTATTAGAGTCTTTCTCCCCAATGGAGTTAAAGCCAGTTACATCCCATTAGATATCAGTCTCATGGATAGGTCATGGATGTCCAGCATTTCTGGCTAGGTATATTTTCTCTGTTAGAGTTACATTTGTCAGGATTCTCTGGATTTATGAGAGTCTCTACCCCCCCCCCATGCTGGGATATAGCCAGTTTCAACTTGCTGGATTGCATTTTTTTTCCTTTTACCGCCCCCCCCTTTTTTTTTTACCTTTTCATGTGTCTCTTGAAGATCCTGTTTGATATCCAAATTTTCTGTTTAACTCTGGTCTTTTCATCAGAAATTTTTGGAATTCTTCCATTTTGTTAAATGTCCATCTTTTTCCCTGGAGGAGAAGGCTCAACTTTGCAGGAAAGTAGATTCTTGGCTGCATTCCAAGCTCCCGTGCTCTTAGAAATATCTTGTTCCAGGCCCTTCAATCCCTTAAAGTTTATGCAACCAGGTCCTGCGTGATCCTTCCTGTGGATCCTTGACATTTAAATTGTTTCTTTCTGGCTGCTTGCAGGATTTTCTCTTTTATCTGATAGTTCTGGAGTTTGGCCACAACATTCCTTGGTGTTTTCCTTTTAGGATCTTTTTCTGGTGGGGATTGATGTGCTCTTTCAATAACTACTTTGCCCTCCAATTCCATGATGTCAGGGCAGTTTTCCATCACTAGATCTTGTAATATTAAGTCCAGGCTTTTTTTCTCTTCATTGTTTTCAGGAAGTCCTATAATTTTCAGGTTTCCCCTCCTCGATCTATTCTCGAGGTCAGTGGTTTTGTTGATGAGGTATTTCACATTTGCTTCTATTTTTTCTATTTTTTGATTTTGTTTAACTGACTCTTGCTGTCTCGTGGAGTCATTAGTTTCTGTAGACTCCATTATTTTTTGGGGGGAGGAGTTTTCTTCATTAAGCTTTTCCAATTGGTCGATTCTACTTTTGAAAGAGCTTTCCATTTGACCAATTGAGGTTTTGAGAGAATTAATTTCTTTTTGCATTTGCTCATTTGAGGATTTGAGAGAATTATTCTCATTTTGCAAGGTATTAATTGTCTCCCCCAAATTTTCCAGTTGATTTTTAAACTCCTTCCTTATTTCTTCAAGGAAGTCTTTCTGTGCTGGAGACCAGATTGTATTCTCCTTAGAGCTTCCAGGTCTCTCTGGGTTGGGGTCTTTCCCTTCCAGGAATTTTTCTATGGATCCACCTTTCTGCTGACCCTTCTTCATTGTGCTAAGACCTTGAGTTGGGTGGGGCTGGTTCACCTGGGCTTGGGATCTCTAAAGGCTTTACTGAGTGCAGTTTCTCTGGCTGGCCAGTAGGAGGAGCTGGTTGCCCTCTCTGGGGTGTCTGTGACCTTGGGTGCAAGGCCTTCTCCCTTTGCTTGAGGGAGGGAATTGGAGCTATTGAATTCTTTTGCCTTCAATCAGTGGTGGGCTTTAACCTGGCCTGAGGTGATTCCTCAGCTGGGCTGGTTCTTTTGCTCACACACCTGGGCCTGAGGAAGAAATAATTTGCATTTGTTTGGGAGGAGACCTCAGTGCAATGGAGGCTTGGGCTCAGAGTTTCTCAGACCTGAGGAGCCCAGCGATGGTGTCCACAGCTGTCCTGCACCAGACTTCTCCCCATGGCCCATTCCCCAAGCTCCAGGGGGACAGCCCCAACACAAGCGCCTCTGCTTCCCCGCGGACCCAAGCCCCCTTCGTCCAGCCCCACCGCTGATCCAGCAGGTCCGGGTCTTGGGCCCTCAGACTCCCGGTTCTGATTCAGCTGTTGGTCTGGCTGATCTTCCCTGGGAGCTCAGACTCACCTGCTGGTACTCAGCCAAGGCTGCTGAGGGAGACAAATCCTGAGGTAGATCTTCCTCTCCTGGCTTTTCTTTCTGGGTTTCCTGGTTCGGATTTCTTTTAAGAGGTTTGTTTCATGTGATAGATGGGGAAGAGATCAGGAAACTTTAGAACTGTGCCTGTCTTCTCTCAGCCATCTTGGCCCCACCCTCTTTGATTCTTGATTATAATCCAAGCCTTCTTGAATATCATATTCTAGGCCCTCTTATCCTTTAACTTTGAAGGTGATAAATGTGGCGGATTGTGGTTCCCTCATATTTAAATTGCTTCTGTTTGACAATCTGCAGTATTTTCCCCTTTAGCTGAGAATTATAAAATTTGGCTATAAGATTCCTTGGAGTTTTTATTCTGGGATGTCTTTCTGGGAATGATTGATGAATTCTTTCAAGGACTATTTCATTTTCTTGTTTCAGGATATTAGGGGAGTTTTTCCAGGTAATTTCTTGCATGATATTGTCCAGGTACTTTTTCTAATCATGGTTTTCAGATTTATTATTTATTATTCATTATCAATTATTCAAAAATTTGTTTCTTCTGGATTATTTTCCAAGTCAGTTGTATTTCCTAAAACATATTTTTTTTTTGTTTTCTTCTATTTTTTCAGTCTTTAGGGTTTTTTGATGATGTCTCATAGTCTTTAGCTTCCATATTTCAATTCTAATTTTCAGGATTTTATTTTCTTCATTTAGCTTTTGTGTTTCCCTTTCCATTTGGTTAATTTTACTTTTAGATAAGCTATTTTCCATTTTTAGCTGTTCAATTGCATTTTTCCATGAATTCCATTTCTTTTCCAGTTGTCCATTTTTATTTAAAGGAGATAATTTCTTTTTTCCATATGACAAATTTTAATTTTAAAAAAAGTTACATTACTGTCTATTTTTCATCATTTTTCTTCATGATATTTTCTCTCTTGTCTCCTTCTCTCTTCTTTGTTTTTTAAAATAATATTTAAACTCTCCCAGGAGGTCTTTTTGGATTTGAGACCAACTCAAAAATCTGCTTTCCTCTGTTGGTGTTTTTATCAACCCTCTTGGAACAGTAGTTGTCTGTGGTTATCACTTTTTTTTTGCTCATTTGATAGGTTAGCCCTTTCCTGGGGTAGACGTAGTATATTATTCTAAGCTTTTTATTCTGTTGGAGCCTGAGATATGCTGTAAGGCTGAAATATTAAATGCATCATTTTCAGATCGAGCTACAATTAGAAATCAGTCCTTTATCAGAAACAATAATTGTGAAAAATTGTTTACCAGCTTTCAGCATTACTTCTAATCTTGGTTTCATTGGTTTTATTTTTGCAAAACTTTTAATTTAATGTAGTTAAAGTTATCCATTTTACAGTTTAAAATATTCTCTCTCTCTCTCTCTCTCTCTCTCTCTCTCTCATCATAGACTTCTTGCTCATTCCATTGTTTTATGGTATCATCCTTTGTATCTGAATCCTGTGCCTATTTCAACCTTTTTTGATACAGGATGTGAGATATGATTCTATATCTAGGTTTTGCCATACTATTTTTAAGTTTTCCCAATGTTATTTGCCAAATACTGATTTCTTATAACAAAAGCTAGTTGAAGTGTTTATAAAAAAAGTAGTTTATTATTGCCATTTACTATTGTTTCTTTTGTACGTAATGTGTTCCAGTAATTCACTTCTCTATTTCTTAGTAAGTAGGAGTCAGTTTTGAAGACTGCCACTTTGTAATATAGTTTTGGATCTTATACAGCTAGGCCTTTGCATTTTGTTCTTTAATTCCCAATGTTCTTGATCTTTTGTTATTCCAAATGAATTTTGTTACTATTTATTTTTAACTCTGTAAAATATTTTTAGCAGTTTGACCAAAATGTAACTAAATAAGTAATTTAGTTTAGGTAGAAATGTCATTTTTATTATATTAGCTTGGTCTAAGCAGAATCAATTGACATTTTTCCAGTTGTTTAGATCTGACTATTTGTGTGGCAAGTGTTTTGTAATTGAGTACATATAGTTTCTGGGTTTGTCTTGACAAAACCTCTGGATGGTTATAGTACCTCTCTTTTTGGGGGCAAAGAAGTATAAAATTGAGGGAATGTTCACCAATTGGAGAATGGCTAAGAATGTTGTAGTATATGATTGCAATGGAATTCTACTGTGTTATAAGAGATGAATAGGTTCAAATTAAGTACAAAAGATCTATGAAGGAAGATGCTATCCATCTCCAAAGAAAAACATAACAGAAGTACACATAATGTGCTTTTACACATATTTATAATTTTGCTTCAAATGGTGACCTTCTTTCTCCATTGTGGTCAAATTTTAAAAATAATAAAAAAGAGAAAGTCAACTAACTGAACATGCAGTTTAAAAATACAAAAAATAAGCTTCAGCCAAGATGGAAAAGAGAAGCCAGGCGCTATATTAAGCTCTCCTGTCTTTCCCAGAACTAACATGAACCAAGTCTCTTAAGACATTTTGTATCCACAGAACCCAGAGCAGAAAAGGTGCAGCACAGGGAGGCTGGGTAAGGGCAGGGGAATAATCTGGTAACAGTGGGAGAAATGTTTTCTGTGTGTGGGGCAGGTGGATGGGAAAGCTCCAGCATAGTAGTCCAGACATCTATTCAGTCAGCTCAGCTGTTCTGGAAGCTCCAAGCTTCAGTCCCTATGTTTTCAATTGAGTCCCTTTTTGGCATCTGAGTCCCCACACCAAGGGCTGAAGATCTCCCCCAGAACTTTGCTTATTAAAATAATTAACTTTTTAGCCTGACCACCCAGCCCAGATTGTGCAAGGACAGGACAGATCCTGCCCCAGACATCGGTATTGGGGCACTACTCAACATCACAAACAATCCTGAGAAAGCTTCTGACATTCCTTATAGGCCAGTCCAATGAGTAACCTGGATTTCCTAAATCCAGTGAGCAAGGCCTCTAGAAATCTCAATACTAAAGGTCTGTGAATGAGCCCCTCCCCCAATATAAGACCCTTGATAAAGGGTCAAAATAAATAGAGGCCATACAGAATAGGATCCATTGAATGTTGCCTTGAAGACCAGGATCCTAACTCAAAGAGGACTGGAGCTTCAAAAGAGAATATGAATTGGCCTCCAGCCCAGAAACACTTCTTAAAAGAGATCAGAATGGAGTTTAAAACATAAAATGGAACATTTTGGAAAATAAAGGAAACAGAAAATTGACACTTTGCAAGAGAAAATTAAATCTTACAGCAAAAAGACAAATCTTGTGAAAATACAATTGTACGAGTGCAAAAAGAAAATAATTCTCTCAGAAACACAATTTGGCAAATTGAAAAGTTCAACAACTCCTTCAAACATAGGATTGACCAACTGGAAAAGGAGATGCAAAAGGTAAATGAAGGAAACTCTTCCCTAAAAAAAGATTAAAATCTTTGGAAACTAATGACTTCATGAGATATCAAGAATCTATTAAACAAAATTTAAAAAATTAAGAAAAAAAAATGCAATACAACTGACCTGGAAAATAGATTCAAGAGAGACAATTTAAGAATCAGAGAATTTCCTGGAAACTTTTAATAAATTACTCCATACTTCAGGATATAGTAAAGAACTGCCCTAATATCCTGGAACCAGAAGGCTAAAGAGTCATTGAAAGAATATATTGATTCCTTCCTGCAAGGGATCCCAAAATGAAAGCACCAAGGAATATTATGGCCAAACTCCAGAACTATCAGATTTAAGAGAATGTCCTGCAAGCAGCCAGGAAAAAAAAGGATTCAAATACCAAGGAGTCACAGTCAGGATTGCATAGGACCAGGTTGCATCAACATTAAGGACTCAAATGGACTGAAATAAGATATTCTGGGGAACAAGAGAGATAGTATTCAACCAAGAATTCAACATCCAGGAAAACTGAGCCTGCTCTTTCAGGGGAGAAGATGAACATTTAATGATATAGGAAACTTTCAACTTTTCCTGATGAAAAGACCAGAGCTAGACAGAAATTTTGGTTTTCAAACAGGAGACTCAAGAGATGCATGAAAAGTTAAACAGGGAAAAAGAAAAAAAAAACAACTGTTATCTAATGTGATTAAATTGGTTATATCCCCATCTGGAGGAAAATTTTTATAACTCTTGAGAATTGTAACTCTAATGGAGGCAATATACTTAGCAAGAAGTAAAGAGATATTAAGAAGCAGGAGACTGAATGGGGTTTAATTACAAGGCATGAAGAGGTACAAATGACTTATTGTCATAGATAGGGAGAAGGGAGATGAGAAGCACCTGAATCTTACTCTTATCAGATTTGGTTCAAAGAAGGATTAACACACATTGAGTTGAGTTTGGAAACTTATCTTACCTTTCAAGTATTAAGAGGGGAAGGGGAGGGGGAGGAAAGGAGGGACTGATGAAGGAAGGGACTGAAAAGGTGTAATGGGAAAGAGGAAACAATAGGGAGGAGGTTGTATAGAAGGGGGTAAACACATTGAAGGAGGTTGGAAGGAAAATACTGTGAAATAGGGAAAAGGTGAAAAAAATGGAAAAATATAAAAGGAGGGAAGATAGCATGGAAGGGAATAAAAAGTTAGTAATTATAACTTCGAATGGGAGTGGAATGAACTCTCCCATAAAAAGAAGTGGATAGAAGAGTGAATTAAAAACCAGAATTCTACAATATGCTGCTTATAAGAAATTCATTAGAAGCAGAGAGATACATACAGAGTAAAAGTAAAATGATGGAACACAAAACATTAGAAGTGAAAAAAGCAGGGGGAGCAATTCCTAACTCAGACAGAGCAGCTGCAAAAATAGATCTCATTAAAAGAGATAAGGAAAGAAACTATAACCTCCTAAAAGGTAGCATAGATAATGAAGTAATGTCCAAACTAAATATTTATGCACCAAGTTGTATAATATCTAAATATTGAGATGAGAAGCTGAATGAGTTACAGGAAGATAAACTGCAAAACTCTATTGGTGGGAGACCTCAACCTTCTCTCAGAATTAGGTTTTTCTAAACATAAAATAAACAGTAAGGAAGTTAAGGAGGTAAATAGAGTTTTAGAAAACAGACACGGTGAGACTTTGGAGGGATATAAAGGAATATACATTATTTTCTGTCGTGCATGCTTCCTACACACAAAAGTTAATCATGTACTAGGGCATTAAAAATTTCATAATCCAATTCAGAAAAGTAGAGATATTGATTGTGCCCTTTTCTGATCTTGATGCAATAATTGGAAACTCAATAATCTCATTATAAAGAGTGAGTGGATCAAACAACAAATCATAGAAAGAATTAATTATTTCATTCAATACAATGGTAATAATGGGACAACATACCAAAATTTATGGAATACTGCCAAAGCTATTAGGGGATATATTATATCTATAAATGCTTATATGAATAAAATAAAGAGGAAATCAATGACCTGCACATGTAACTAAAAAGAGAAACAACAAATTAGAAATCACCAATTAAATAACAAATTAGAAATTTTGAAAATTAAAGGAGAAATTAATAAAATTGAAAGCAAGAAAGCTATTAACTATTAAATGAAATCAAGAGATATTTTGTGAAAAAACCAATAAAACAGATTAAACCTTTAATTAATGTGATTTAAAAAAATAACCAAATTATTAGTATCAAAAATGAAAAAAGATAGGAAGAAATTAAAGTAATAATTTGGAACTATTTTGCCCAATTCTATGTAAATAAATTTGATAATCTAAGTGAAATGGAAAAATATTTACAAAAATATTAATTGCCTGTAGAAAGAAGAGGAAATTAAATACATAAATAACTCTGAGAAAAAGAAATTCAGCAAGCCATCAATGAACTCCCTAAGAAAAAATCGACAGGGTTAGATGGATTTACAAGTGAATTTCATCAAACACTCAAGGAATAATTGGTTCCATTTCTATATAAATTTTTTCTATTAAGTTTTATTTTATTTATTTGTTTTCATTCATATGCACATGTATAATTTTAAGTTACAAAATTTCTTTCTAAACTCCCTTCCCACCACCCTAAACATGTTTACAAATTAGTAATTTTTGTCATGAGGAATTAGGATGTAGGGAAAAGAGAGACATAAGGGATAACATCTATGAAGCATTCATCAGATTCAGAAGGGTTATTTTTTTCTATGTGTTGTGCATGTTTTTATTTTTTTTTCTTCCTCTGGATAAGGACAGTATAGTCCATAACCAGTCAAATACAGTAGTCCCAGGTCTCTGGACTACTGAGAGGAGCTACTTCCATAAAGGATATTCATCTCATAATGTCATTGTTGATGTGTACAATATTCTATTGGTTCTACTCCCTTCATTCAGCATCAGATCCCCTGAGACATGCCAGGCTTCTTTCAGAGTTCAATCATTAATGGTTTCTTATAGAACAATAGTATTCCATAATATTCATGTACCATAGCTTGTTTAGCCATTCCTCAATTGATGGGAATCCCCTCAATTACCAATTCTTTGCCACTACAAAACAGAGCTGCTATGAATATTTTGGAACATATAGAACTTTTCCCATTTTTTATAATTTCTTCTGGATATAGACCTACAATTGGAATTGCTGGGTCAGAGGGTAAGAACAGTTTTATTATTCTTTGTTTCCAAAAATGGTTGGATCCATTAACAACTCCACCAGCAATGCATCAGTGTCCCATTCCTCCTGTAACCTCCCCAACATTGATAACTTTCCCTTTTTCTCATCTTGACCAATCTGGGGAATCACTTGCGATCTTACAAATTTGATGCAATTCTCCATATATTATAGAAATGAGACTTTATCAGAGCTCCTGGTTGTGAAGATTTTTTCCCATCTTTCTACTTTCCTTCTAATTTTGGCAGCATTGATTTTATTAGTGCAAAATCATTTTAATTTAATGTAGTCAAAATCATTCATTTGGCAGTATATAATGCGCCCTAATTCTTGTTTGGTTATAAATTTTTCCATTTTCCATGGATCAGAGAGATAAAATAGTTTTGGTCTATTAATTTATGTATGGTGTCTCTCTATATGTTTATATCCTGTATCATTTTTTTACAGAATTTTGGTATAGGGTGTGAGATATGAATCTATGCCTAGCTTTTGGCATACTATTTTCCAGTTTTTGTCAAATAGTGAATTTTTATTCCAGAAGCTGATATCATTAGGTTCGCCAGATAGTAGATTGCTGAAGTCATTTACTGTTTTCTTTTGAACTGATCCTAATTCACTGATTCATTCCTCCATTTCTTAACCAGTAGCAGGCAATTTTGATGACTTTTGCTTTACAGTATAGTTTTAGATCTGGTAGAGTTAGGTCATCTTCCTTTACATTTTTTTCATCAGTTCCCTTGCTATTCTTGCCCTTTTGTTGCTCCAGATGAATTTTGTTACAATTTTTTCTAGCTCAGTAATTATTTAGCAGTTTGATTAGTATGGCATCAAATAAGTTATTTAATTTGTGTAGAATGGTCATTTTTATTATTTTAGCTCTACCTAATCATGAGCATCTGCCATTTTTGAAATTATTTATATTTGACTTTATTTGGGTGAACAGTGCTTGATAATTGTGCTCATACAGTTATTTTAAATGGAATTTCTCTTTCCATCTCTTGTTTTGGGGCTTTGTTGTTCATATATAGAAATCCTGATGATTTATGTGGCTTTATTTTATATTCTGCTACTTTGCTGAATTTGTTAATTGTTTCAAGGAGTTTTTAAGATGATCTTCTTGGCTTCTGTAGGTATACCACCATGTCATCTGCAAAAAGTAAAAGTTTTGCTTCCTCATTGCCAATTCTGATTTCTTCAATTTCTTTTCTTCTCATTGCTACTGCTAGCATTTCTGATACTATATTAAATAGTAATGGTGACAATAGGCATCCTTGTTTCACCTTGATTTTATTGAAAATTCTCTGAGTTCATTCCATTAAATGTAATATTTTTTGGTGGTTTTTAGATATATGCTATTTATTCTTTTAAGGAAAACTCAATTTATTCCTAAACTTTCTAGTGTTTCAATAGGAATGGACACTTTATTTTAACAAAGGCCTTTTCAGCATCTATTGAGATAATCATATGATTTCTCTTAGTTTTGCTATTGATATATTTGATTATGGTTTTTTTTTACCTAAGTTGAACTATTCCTGACTACTATAAATCCAACTTGACCATGCTGTTTTATCTTGGTAATAACTTGCTGTAGTCTCATTGCTAAAATTTTATTTAAGATATTTGCATCAATATTCATTACAGAAATTTATCTACAATTTTCTTTGTTTTGGTTCTTCCTGGTTTATGTATCAGCACCATGTTGGTGTCATAAAAGGAGTTTGGTTGAACTCATTCCTCTCCTGTTTTTTTTTAAAAAGTTCATGTAGAATAGGAATTAATTGTTCCATAAATGTTTGCTAGAATTCACTTGTAAATCCATCTGGACCTGGAAACTTTTTCTTAAGGAATTTATTGCTGATTTCTTCAATTTCTTTTTCTGAAATGGGGTTATTTAAGTAATTTATTTCCTCCTTTACTCTGTATAGTTGGTATTTTTGTAAATACTCATCAATTTCACTCAAGATATTGAATTTATTAGTGTACAGTTTGGCAAAGTACTATCTGAATTATCTCTTTCCTTTCCTTATCATTGGTGGTCAGTTCACCCTTTTCATTTTTGATATTGGTAATTTGGTTACCTTCTTTCCTTTTTTAAATCAGATTATCCAAAGGTTTGTCTCTTTTATTGGTTTATTCATAAAATCAACTCTTAGTTATTTTTATGAAATCAATAGTTTTCATGCTTTCAGTTTTTATTAATCTCTTCATTGGTTTTCAGAATTTCTAAATTGGCATTTAATTGGGGATATTTAATTTGTTCTTTTTCTAGTTTGTTTACCTGCATGCCCAATTCGTTGAACTTCTCTTTCTCTATTATATTCAAATAGGCATTTAGAGATATAAAAGTTTTCCTTCAAAACTGCCTTGGCTGCTTCCCATAAATTTTTGTATGATATCTTGTTATTAGCATTTTCTTGAATAAAATTATTGATTTTTTTTCTATTTGCTGTTTGTTCCTTGAATCGTTTAAGATAAAGTTATTTAATTTCCAATTAGATCTTTCCCTGACCCTTTATTACCTGCAATTTTTATTGCATCATAGACTGGGAACTATGTATATATTTATTATTTAGGTCTTTCTACATTTTATTATAAGGTTGTTGTAGCCTAGTACGTGCTCATTTTTGGTGAAGGTGCCAAGTAAAGGGTATATTCTTTTCTATACCCATTAAGTTTCCAGCAGAGATCTATCATATCTGTTTTCTAACATTTCATTCACTGTCTTAACTTCCTTCTTGTTCATTTTGTTGTTAGATTTGTCTAGTTCTGAGAGAGTAACATTAATATTTCCCATTATTAAAATTTTGCTATCTATGTCTCCTTGTAATTCATTTGGCATTTCCTGTAGGAATTTGGATGTTATACAATTAGGTGCATACATGTTTAATAATGATACAGCCTTATTACCAATGGTGCCTTTTAAGAAGATATAGTTTCCTTCCTTATCACTTTAAATGAAGTTGATTTTTACTTTTCCTTTGTCTAAGATTACTATTACTATTCCATTTTTTTTATTACAGCTGATGCATAATATATTTTGCTCCAATGTTTGACCTTTACCCTATGTGTATCTCTCTGCTTCTCATGTGTTTCTTGTAAATAACAAATTGTAGGATTCTGGTTTTTAATCCATTCTCCTATATGCTTCTGTTTTATGGGACAGTTCATCCCATTCACATTTACAGTTAAGATTACTAATTCTGTATTTCCCTCCATGCTATCTTTCTCCATTTATATTTCTCTTTCTTTTTCTTATATTACTCATCACCAAAATTTAAAAAAAAAACTTTCTTCTTTGATTTTTCTTTTAAAGATTTAACTTTCAGTTTATTTTCACTTAATACTTCACTTTCCCTTTATCAGTCCCTTCTTCCCTTATCTTTATTTTTTCCCAATCATTACCCCCCACTTTCCCTTTAGATTAAGTTAGATTTTTAAACAAAGTGGGAATGTATTTTATTCACTCAGTGGGCTAAATCTATTGAATGGAATTTACTCAGCATTCACATTCCCCCCTTTTCCCCTATAATGCTGTAAATCTTTGTGCCTCTTCCCTTGGTGTTATTTATCATTCTAATATTATTAATCAGGTATCATCAATTACATTTTGATTATTTGATTACTTGAGTTTCTCCTATTGTTATGAAGATATCATCAGAGATTGTTTCCTTGATTGCTTGACAAGCAGCATTGACTGAAATTGTATCAAATTATAATTAAATTAATTTTTATCTTACCCCCTTTTCAAGTATTTTTAAATACACACAATCCTCCTCATGAACCAAAATATTATCCAAAGTGATGTTTCTTGAACTAGTTGTGCCCCTCCCCAAGACCTATTTTATTTGACACTTTACTTCTCCCCCTCCTCACCCAGGGTTCTTAACACCTTGTTAAGTGAAGCAAAGCCTATTCACTCTCCCACTTTGCCCCCACCCCAGGGTACTTAACATCTTGTTAAGTGAAGCAAGGCTTATTCTCTCCCACTTTACAAACCCGGTCCCACAAAGGGTATTTAATCCCTTGTTAGGTGAAGCACTGTTTAAGTCAAACCCTGATCTAATAAACTATAAGAATCATAAAGATCTCTAAGTACTGGGGAGCTCTGAAGGCCTTGCCAGAGAACCTTACAAATGATTATAAGTTCCAGAGACATTGACTCATGACTTTGCAGTTTATGATGCTTAAAGAGCTCTAAGTACAGAGAGGATCTGGAGGTCTCACTTGAGAATTTTACAAATGATTTTATCTTGCAGAGACACTGACTCAGGTCCTTGCAGTTTATGAAGTCCTCATTAGAGAAGGTCTTAATCACCATGTGATTAAAGTGAGTCAAACAATAATGGATACTTATGTTTAAATTTGAAACCTGCTTTTCCTCAGGGCTTTTTGTCTCAAACATAGTGTTGTCATGTTGGACTTCTTCACTTGAGAGATAAGACCCAATTATTCCCATATCATTTAGGTTCATTCTCTTCAATTATATTCTAACTTTTAATTATCCTAAGAGAAGCAAATTTCTAAAGAATTAGAAGTGTTATATCTTCCCATTTAAGGTTGTATGCAATATGATAGTTTGACCAGGATTTGTTTTTCCTTCCCCTTTTCATTTAACTTTTTTTTTTATGAAACTCTTTACTTGTGTATTTGGTGATTGAATTTTCTGTTCAATTCTGGTCTTTGTGTCAGGAAATTCTGGATGTCCTCTATTTTGTTGAACATCCATCTTTTCCCCTGATAGTATATGCTGAATTTTGCAAGGTAGTTAATTCTGGATTGTAATCCAAGGTCTTTTGCCTTCTTCAAAACACTATTCCAGGTCTTCTGATCCTTCAGTGCTGAGGCTAATAGGTCCTGTGTGAGTCTGATTCTGTTTTCTTTATATTTGAATTGTTTTCTTTTTGCTGCTTGCAACATTCTCTTTTTTTTTCAAGATCTGGAATTTGGCTATTACAGCCCTTGGAGTTTTAATGGGGGGGTCTCCTTCTGGAGGGGTTCTGTGGATTCTTTCAATGATCACATTGTTATCTTGTTCTAGTAGATTTGGACCGTGTTCCCCTATAATTTCCTGCATGGCATTTTCCAGGTTCTTTTCTTGATCCAGGCTTTCTGGTAGTCTGATGATTTGTTGATTGTCTCTTCTGGATCTATTTTCCAGGTCATTCTTTTTCTCTAAAAGGTATTTTACATTATTTTTCAATTTTTTACATCCGTTTTACTTTGATGGAATATTGTCATCTTCTAGAGTCATTGGTTTCTAATTGTTCAATTCTCTTTTTTTTGGGGGGGGGTTATTTGCTTCAATTAGTTTCTGTGTTTCCTTTTCCAGTTGGTTTTTTTCTTTTAATAGAATTGATTTCTTTGGTCTCTTTTTCACAATTTTCCTGCATGACCTTCATTTCTTTTTTCCATTTTTCTTCTCTCTTCTTTGGTTTTTCAAATTCTGTTTATAAGCTATTCACTGAGTTTTTGTATTTGAATCTAATGTTTTGATATTTGCCCTACCAGTGATTTTTCATACTGCTTCTTTGTCTGTAAAGTACTTTTCTATAGTGGCACTCTTTTAGCTTTTTTGTTTATCTTTGCTGTTTTAGCTCTGTTCCTGGGATACAGGGAATATAAGTCCAAGCTTTTATTTTATTTAATTATTTTGGTGCTGGGGTCTGATCTCTGGCTTGCCTTTGGCCAATATGTTAACTGTACAATCCAGGCCTTGTCTTTGCAGGAGGTTTTTTTCCCCTCCTTTATGTCTAGGTTCTGACTTAATAGTGGTTTCTTCCAGATCCAATCCTGTCTATTACCCAAGTGTTCTCAGGGTTCAGACTTTGTTTGGGGTTGGAGTCCTCCATGCTGACTTTCTATCCAGATGTTGAGATCTCTGTTATTATTAAGCTGTAGGGAACTGGATTGCTCTGTGACTAAGAGCCTCCTGCTGGCTTTCCTGCTCTCCCACCTCCTGCAATTTACTTCCACTTTTCCCCCAAAGAGACAGACCTTTACTGAAGATCCTTCATGATGTGGACATTTGAAACCTCCTTTGAAGCTACTTCTTTTTTGGTGGGTTCTGTAGTTTGAATATCAGAGTAGAGGCTTCAATTATCTTTGGTAGCAAAAATCTCTGGTAACATGCTAAATTCACACCACCATCTTGGCTTCACCTCTGAAGTCTCAGAATACTATTCATCTTAACAATATGAGATCAACCTTGATGGCCTTGCTCATTCCATCAGTGCAATAATCAGGGACAATTTTAGGGGATCTATGATGGAGAATATCATCTGTATCCTGAAAAGGCACAGTGCAATTTAAATGAAGATCAAAGAATGCTATCATCAATTTTTTAAAACTTGTAATATGCATTTAGCAGTTTTGCTATCTCTAATGATTTCTTTCTTCCTTTTGGATCTGTTTCTTTTCTCAACACATTCAATTTGGATCTATGGGTAACATGGAAGAAAAATCTAAAAACTATATCAGAGCTCCTTCTATTGTAGGCATGGGGGAGGGAAGGAATGGAGGGAGGGAAAAAGAAAAAAATTGTAAAATTCAAAATCTAGTCACAAAAAGATTTGTACAAATTACTATTATATGTAATTTGAAACAAAAACATAATTAAAGTACCAAAAACAAAGTAATATACATAAAATTATAAATCTTGAAAAATAGAGAAATTAAAAAATAAAGAGTATAAAAATTGCTAAATACTAAGAAAATTAACAAAATGTTTAATTAAAAAATGATTAGACAAAAAAGAAGTAAACTGGAAAATTTCCATCAACCAGACAAGAAATAGAAAATAATTTTTAGGAACTAGCATATAGAACAGGAGAAAAATAAAAAAATAAAGGAAATGAATGATTAACTAGCAAATATACAATGTCTGAACTAACATAACAGAGATCTAATTTCAGCAGGTAAAAATGACATCAACTAAGCCATTAATGAATTTAATCATAATGACTGGTCTAAATAGATATTCACATGATTTCTTTCAAACGTTCAAAGAGCAATTAATATCTATATTAGAATAATTATATTGTTATTCAGAAATAACATAAATTATTGAACTTTTTTCTCTATGAAAATTTGGTCTACCTACATGAGAGATGGATAAAACACAGGAAGAGGACTCTTGACAATATCACTGATGAATATTGATGCAAAATTTCTAAATAAAATCTAGCAAAGATCATATAGTAATATATTAAAAAATTGATAATTTAAAACCAAACTGGATTTATATAAGAGTACAAAGATGATATTACTAGAAAAAATGCATTATTAATCTATAGTAAAAAGGACAGTTATAGTGTCAGGTATTTTGTACAAAATATACATTTACAAATAAACACATGTAAAAAATTAAAAACACAAGCATGAAAAAAATTTTAATGTATAAAACTAAATTATATATCTAAAACAGAATGTTATCTGAAGTAGAGAAAGAATAAGAAACTTCTCCAAATGTATGAGTAAATCAAGGATTCTCCCTTTCCCCATTACGGTGTGATTTAGATCCACAATTAGTAGATATAACAATGAAACAAGAGAAAGAAATAAGAAGCATAAACATTGGCAAAGTACAGAAAACAGTCCTTATTTACAGAAATGGTCATTTTTGCCCATCTTTGGAAATATACAAGAATCAGTGAAGAAATTAATAGAAATGGTTAATTGCTTCAGCAATGTAGACAAAATCCACAAAAATACCACAATTTGTATAATTTATTTAATCTGTATGCAGTTAGTTTTACACAGAAGCCAGGGAAGAATGACAAAGAGAAAGTATTTTCAAAATAATTACAAATGCATAAAATATCTATGAGTTAACCCACCAAGACATATTTAGAAATTGTAAAAGAAATTATCTTTTACCCTATCTTGCTTAGAAACCAGGGCTCTAAATTACTTCTTTCCTCATATTATGTGTTATTCCATTATAATCTCAACTCCTTTAGGGCAGAGACTGCCATGCTTCCTTGTTCAGTCAGTTCTGCTATAAACTGAAATATGCATTCCTAAAAATCACCTCACTAAGCAAAATTGCTCAATAAAAACACAGAGTTTAAGGGGAAAATGGGACTAGGAGGACAACATTCCAAAACTTCATCAATGACACATAAAAAATAGATGCCTAATAAAATGTTATTGCCATTTTAGACATATTAAATGGTTAAGACATATATAAAT
This sequence comes from Macrotis lagotis, assembly GCF_037893015.1. Taxonomy (NCBI): domain Eukaryota; kingdom Metazoa; phylum Chordata; class Mammalia; order Peramelemorphia; family Peramelidae; genus Macrotis; species Macrotis lagotis. The sequence goes on from NC_133658.1 coordinate 538,369,522, forward strand.
ACTACAATAAAAAGTGACAGCCTTCAGAGCCTCAGGCTACCGCTTACTGGTTTGTGATCCTGAAGGAACTAGCAAAATAGAATATTTTACATGGCAGAAACTTTAAGATGCATCTTGGGAAAAGGAGGAAGATGGTAAAAGGTGGGGATGAAATATTTAAGTTCTTCAATTATAATTTATCCTGTACCAAAGGATTCAAAATAAATATAACACTTTATTTTGAAAAAGACCTGTTTGATTATGCTCTCTTTGCTTTCTATATGGAGTTTTTCTGGGTTTGAACTCCTTAGAACAAGATGTTCTTCCCAGGATAAACTAATCACTTGAATCATCACCATCACTGAAAGCAAGTTGTCTTAGTCAAACTGAGAACTGGGCAATATCTTAGTTGAAAAGACCAGATTCTCTCATTGCATCCAGGGTCATCTCCAGGAGCCCTGATCAATATCTTGAGACTGAATCTACATGGCTCTGGAGAAGAAAATGAAGCTGGTGACTTTTCAAAGTCCTCACTCAATTAATTCCAATGTATTTTCAAGACTTCACCTTCCCCGTGTATTGGTCCTCTTCCAGAATGAAGGACAAACAATAGCAAATCCTTTAGCATTCTCTTCCCTCTGAAGTTCTGGAGTACTATACTTTTCCTAAAGCTTTTATTGATAGAAAGGAGAACCTAGACTTTGCTGTTCATTCTCCATTTGCCATTCACATTTCTGTTTTGTTTGAACTCTCTTCCCTTTCAAGTCGACTTCCCTACCCCACCTGCCTTGAACATCCTTTTGAGTTTTGCCTTCCCCATCATATTGTAAGCCCCTTGACGGTACTTTTTTGGGACCCCTATTGCTTAGCAAGATGACTGGTCCCATAGTAGGTGATTAATATTTATTGAATAAAACTGAATTGTGAAAGTAGGAAGAAGAGTTTTCAGTTTATTGGACACTGAAAAGCACTGAAGATTTTTTTTTTTTACATTCTTGTACCTCATGGATAAAATCATTGTTAAGCAAATGCAAAATTCATGATATTTTCCAATGGTTTCCTAATATATATCAATTTTGTTGAAAGAAATTCACATTTTGAAAACCTTAAGAACTGATTTTATTTGTGTCCTTGGCACTCAGTTCTAACATTATGCCTAATGCATCATAACCACTTAACATATACTTTATCATTCATTTATTCATTCAGCTACAACATATTTTATGGAAAAAGAAACATAAATGATTGGAGTGATTTTCATGTTCATGGTTGAGACATATATCAAAACTAACAAATGACTTTTACAGATTTAATGCTTAGTAATTACCAAAATAATTAAATGATAAAATATTTTTAAATGAATAAAAAAATCTAGGATCTCATGGAAATTCATATGGAAAAAATAAACAGAATCAAAGGGAGCACAGCATCTTACTTTTCAGTTAGGCCTAAGTCTTTGAGACCACATTTTGTGTTATCTTGGCAAAGATAGTGAAAGAGGTTTCAATTTCATTCTCCAGGTCATTTTATAGGTGAAGATACTGACTCAAAGGGAGTTAAATGATTTGCCCAGATAAATATTAATTCTCTTGATACCATATGTGAACATGTGTAGGTCAGTTTTCCTAACTCTAAGTCTGGAACTCTGTTCAGAAGCAGATTAGAGGGGCCTTTTGATGGCCCTGCAAGATTCTGTTTCTGTTCATACGTAGATCTAGATTTCAGTTCTAGGTGATAGTGCCAGGGCAAAAAAAGGAGAATCTGCACACCAGATATTATGACCACAAGGGAGCAGAAACCTTGGTCACAGTTCCAATGTGGAAAAAAGTGGTTATGGTCCCTCATGGACCAGAGCACAGACCAAAAGAGCAGTAAACATACTTTGCTTTAGTTCATATTATCTTGGATGAACTGAAAGTTATAAAACCAGGAACTAGCTCCGAAAATAGCTGGTATAAAATCTGAGGCTTATATTAGTGCTTCCTCTATTCTAGGATGAGAGTTCAACTTTCATATAAAGTTAAAAATTAAAAAAATAGGCTGGAAAACTGAGCAAATCCCCAACAAGAACATGACCATAGAAAGTTGCTTCAGGGATTAAGTCACAAATGCTACATTCAAAATACCAAAGAAAAATTGTAAATTATTGTCAGTCCCTAAAAAATTACTGAGCTTAAAAGGTGGGATTTAAAAAAAATTAATGAAGAAAAGTAGAGCAAAAAATAGGAAAAAGAAATCACAGTAATGCAAGAAAATCATGAGGAAAGAGAGCCAATGGTTGGTAAAAGAAGCACATAAATACTGAAGAAAAATAGAACTTTAAAAAAACCTCAATAGTCTAAATGGCAAAGGAGACCCCAAAATTCACTGATGAGAATTCCTTAAAGAGCAGAATTGGTCAAATAGAAAAAAAAAAGATGTACAAAGAAAGGCTGAAAATGTATTTTTAAAAAGGCTCCAAAAATAGAATTGACCTAGTGAAAAATGAGGTACAAAATCTGACTGAAGAAATTATGTATTTAAGGTCAATTTGAACTTGGGAAAAAGATCTTTCTGACTATGGGTACACCACTCTATCTGCTGTGCAATTTCAGAATTTTAATAACTCCCAAAGCTACAAGCATGATTATTCTGATATAACTGATTCCTTTCTTTCTATCTTGTATCTCCTTTGAATATATTCACTCAGTCTATGTAATTTAAGCTGAATTGATGATATAGGCTCTTTAGTGATTTTGGAATAATTATAAATTGTATTAAAAATAGTTGGATTATTTCACAGCTCTTCTAACGGGGAATCAGTGCCAATTTTCCTTTATCTCCTCCAACATTATTTTCATCTTTTATCATTTTTTGCCAAATCAGTTGTAAGGTGAGATCTCAGAAAATTTTATTATTTTTAGTGATTTGAAATAATAATATAAATACATTTTGAGTTTTTCATTCTTCTAAAAATTGTTCACACCCTTTGAGTATTTCTCTATTGTGGAATGATTCTTGCAAAATCATCACAAATTCCTTGTAAAGCTTATATTTCAAACTTATAGAAGATATTTGATTCAAAGGAGTTTTTCATAACAGACACTCATGTCATTGATAATCTTCATACAAAATATTTTTAACTGTATATAATCAAAAGTGTATGTTTTTTTCTTTTGTGACCACTGGGTATCCTTTTTTAGTCAAGAACTTATTTTTCATGATTGTGAAAAAATATCATTATATTTCCTACTAATTGTTCTTATTTATCAATGATATGATTTTTTTATATTCAGACAGCCAAATCTTTATATATGGCACGCAATTCTAGTGGAAATACAATTTCTATTAAAATTATTTTTTTCATTTTCTAGAATTTTTATTGCTGAATAATGAACCCATTTAGATATTTTTATCCTCAGGTTTATCTTACTATGATTAAATTGCTTCTCATTTTTTTATTGTTTGTTCTACTTTATTCTCTGTTTTTTACATTTTATACTTTATTTCTTAAATTTAATGCAAATACAGTTTTAACTTTCATTTAAAAAATTGAGTTTTACTCATAACGGAAAATGCGATACATGTTCAGATAAAGAACATTCAGACTCGATGTAGATAGAAGTATGCCATTTTCACTTTACTTTTTCATAATTTTTTTGGGGGGCAGTTGTTTCTTTTTTTGATAATTGACCTAATGATAAGGCATGTATAACTTATATGTAATTGTTTACCATTTCTTTCTAGCTCCTTCAGCAAGGAAGCAATCAAATGTAGAATATTAATATATAATGATGCAGAATGAATCATGCTGAAAGTGAAAACACACATTAAAATCATAAGAAAATAAAAGAAATTAAAATCATTTATACTTCATTCAGATTCTAATAATTCTTTCTTTGTAGGTAGATAACATTTTTCATCGTAAGTCCTCTCTCTAGAGTACTGAGGAGATTATTGGGGTTTAAAATTGTCACTTGGTTGTGCCAAACTATTTTTCCTTGCTTGTTTTTTTGGGGGTGGCAATATACCTTGAAATGCTTCTATTATACACCATTACAACATTTAAAAGATATGATCAGCTGAGAAATTCTAGTAAGGTTGGAGTAACTCAAATAGAAATTATCATTATGGGTAGATATTAACTTCTTTGCCTACTAACTTTCCTTGACTAATGCAACAATGAGAAGCTTTTTCAAAGTGGTGTTGTATTCCATCTCTCTTCATTTTTCTCTATTTGATAGCTGCTTCCCATGATTTATTCTGCAAGTTAAGAAAGCCTTTCAGCAGAAACTTACCCCCTTTTTTGTTTGTTTTGTTTTGTATTATGCTTCACTCAGAAACTTGACATTATATTCCTGTCATGAGCAGTGAGGAGTTTATGCTACTGACTGAGATCAGTAGTTCTTAAAATATGAACTGGATTCAAAAGTACATTTTCATTGATTAAGGCTTGATCATTCTATTCCTATAGGTATACATTGCTCAGGACTTTTTCTTATACTTAGCCTTATAGAATTACTGTGACCAAAAATATTCATCAGACAATCTAATGGTGAAACTTTTAACATTTATCTAGCATGGTTCATGGACAAAAAAGATACAATTTAATCTCAAACTTGTAGTATAACCTGACAAGATGATGTTTAAGCTTTACTGGTTTATATTAGAATAACCCAAAGAAACCTCCATAGTATAATAATGTACCACAAGTAGACTCTTCTGAAGCTTTACTGGAAGGGAAAAAGAAGGAAAACAGGAAAAATTCAGTAGAGATTCAAAAGAGTATAGCTGGCTGATCTAAACTAAATTTTCAAATACTCTCAACTGCCTATCACTCCCTTTCAATAAGTAGAAGCATCATTCTTTTTTATATGAAAGATTTTACTTATTTTCAGTTTTACAAGTTTCCCCTAAATCTTGCTTCCCTCCCCCCACCCACCTCCCACAGAAGGCACTCTGTTATTCTTTACATTTTTTCCATGGTATGAATTGCTTTAAGTTGAATGTGATGAGAGAGAAATCATATACTTAAGGAAAAAATAAAGCATAAGAGATATCAAAATTACATAAGATAATTTTTTTTTCTTAATTACAGGTCTTTGGTCTTTGTTCAAACTCCACAATTCTTTCTCTGATACACATGGTATTTTCCAATTCAGATATCCCAGCACTGTGCCTGATTGTTGCACTAATGGAATGAGGAAGTCCATTAAGGGTGATCATCACCCCCATGTTGCTGTTAGGGTGTACAATGCTTTTTCTGTTTCTGTTCATGTCGCTCAGCATCAGTTCATGCAAATCTGCCAAGGATTCCCTGAATTCCCATCCCTCCTGTTTTCTAATAGAATAATAGTGTTCCATGACATACATGTTACCACAGTTTGTTAAGCCATTCCCCAATTAAAGGACATTTCACTTAATTTCCAATTATTTGTCACCACAAACAGGGCTGCTATGAATATTTTTGTACACGTGGTGTTTTTACCCTATTTTCATAATCTCGAGAAGAATCATTCTTAATCCTTTATGTGCCATAAAACCCTTTTGGATGTCTGGTGAAGTCTTTGTTCCCCTGCTCAGAATGTTTTCAAATATATAAAAGAACAAATGTTTTATTAAAAAGGAAACCAGTAATAATAAAATATGGCTATCAAAAATATTTTTTAAAAGTTCTTAGATATCAGGTTAAAAAATTCTGGTCATAGTACTGAAATTAGATGTTATTATTTAATATGTCCAATAAAGCAGACAACTTACAATTAAATTCTAATTAAATTATGTATATAGTCTTTATATTTCTAATGTATAGAAGATGGGGATATAAAGGGAAAAAAATCAGTCGCTACCTTCAATGATCTTACATTCTTTGGAGGAAGGTGATGAGAAGACTATGCTGATAACAATATGGACACACAAAATGTATCATGAAATTAAGTTAGCTTCAGGAAGGCTTAGGGATATACTCAGGTAGCAGTTGACAAGGATTAGTTAGGTGGCATCATTGATAAGACTATTAGGCAGCACTCCTTTTAGATTCAGCTCTTGATAAATTTATAGGAGCAAGATTTAGAACTAGATTGGACATTAGGAATTATTTAGTATGAATTTGAAAAAAATAATGATGTGCATGGAGTGTTCAGGGAGAACTAGCACCTCTGGCATGAGGGCTTGCTAAGTCCATTTTAGGGCTAATCATCTAGCTTTGATGTATATCTTTCACTCAACTTTCACCTGTGACTTTAAGAAGCTGTAGCATGTACAGTGGTCATACATTGATAAAACTATCTTAGCAGACAGAAAAAGGAAGGTTCAGGCTAATCAACAGGTTTCAAACATGGCAGTGACTTAGAGTGATGTTTACCCAAAGCATATATGGAGTTCCTCTGGTGAAATCAGTGGATGAAAATAATTTGTTCCTTGACCTTGAAAGTGACTGAAGCAAGTTGTGTGAAGTACTTAGAGCTTGGTCAGAAATCAGACTTCAAAATCATTCACTGCATTCAGGAATATTACCAATTTCCTAAATTTTATCTTGCCACTGGACTTTAATGACTCTAGAGTGAGACTGACAACTCTGCAATTTTATCTTATTTAAATGCAATTCATTAAATTTTTATTGACATTTTATTTCAACAAATATATGTTACGAAGGGACAATTTTGTTTTGTTTTGTTTTGTTTTGTTTTGATATTCTTCCTCTGGATGGGGATAGCATTATACATAGTTGGTCTAATACATTTGTCCTAACTTTCTGAACTGCTGAGATGAGTTGCTTCTATCAAGATTGATCATCTCACAATGTTGTGGTTAATGCATATATTGCTCTCTCGGTTCTACTCCCATCACTTAGCATCAGATCTGAACTCATGCCATGCTTCTCTAGAGTTTGGTCATTTATGGTTTCCTATAGAATAATAATACTCCAGTGTTCATGTACTATAAGTTGCTTAGTGATTCCCAAATTGATGGGCATCACCTCAATTTCAGATTCTTGCCACTACAAAAAGAACTGCTATGGAGATTTTAAAGCATGTGGGATATTTTGCATTTTTAATGATTTCTAGATATAGGCCTAGAATTGGCATTTCTGAGTTAAAGGAAACAAACTGTTCTATTGCTCTTTGGGCATAGTTCCATATTGCACCAGAATGGTGGGATCAGTTCACAACTCCACCAGCAATGCATTAATATACCAACCCTCCCACAATCTCTCCAACATTAATCATTTTCTCTTTTCTCTCATCTAAGTTAATCTGATAGATGTGAGGTCATATCTCAGAGTTGTTTTAATTTTCATTTCTCTAATCAATAATGACTTGGAACATTTTTAATATCATTATATATAGCTTTAATTTCTTTCTGACCATTTATCAATTGGAGAATGCCTTGTAACCTTAAAAATTTGATGCAATTTTCTATATATTTTAAATAAGAGACCTTTATCAGAACTCCTAGTTGTAAAGATTGTTTCCCAGTTTTCTAGTGTCCTTCTAATTTTGGCAGCATTGATACTGCTAGAGCAAAACTGTTTTAATTTAATATAGTCAAAATGATTCATTTTAATGTACTCAATTTTTCTTTGGTCATAAATTTGTCTCCTTTCCATAGATCTGATAGATAATTTCTTGGTCTATTAATTTAACTATGATATTATCTTTATATTTAAATCCTGTCCCTAATTTGATATTATTTTGGTAGAGGGTATGAGATATGGTTCTATGCCAGGTTTCTGTCATACTATTTTCCAGTTTTCCAAACAATTTTTGTCAAATAGTGAGTTCTTATCCTAGAAGTTAATGTCTTTGGGTATGTCAAACAGTGGACTACTGTAGCCATTTACTATTATTTCTTTTGAGCCTATTCTAATCCACTGACCCACTACTCTTTTTCTTTTTCTTTTTTTTTTTCTTTTAGATTTTTTTTAGATTTTTCAAGGCAATGGGGTTAAGTGGCTTGCCCAAGGCCACATGGCTAGGTAATTATTAAGTGTCTGAGACCAGATTTGAACCGAGGTACTCCTGACTCCAAGCCTGGTGCTTTATCAACTGCGTCACCTAGCCACCCCCACTACTCTTTTTCTTAAACAGTACCAAGCAGTTTTAGAGATTGATGGTTTGTAGTATAGTTTTAGATTTGGTAGAGCCAGGCCACCTTCATTTACATTTCTTTCATCAGTTCTCTTGCTATTCTTGACCTGTTGTTGATACATATGAATTTTGTTACTATTTTTTCTAGCACAGTAAAGAAATTATTTGGTAGTTTGATTGGAAAGGCACTGAATAAGTAATTTAATTATAGTAGAATTTTAGTAGAATTGTTTATTATGTTAGCTTGACCTAACTATGAGTGATTGACATTTTCCCACTTATTTAGATATGACTTTAACTGTGTGAGAAGTGTTTTATAATTTATATTTTATAACAGATTCTGGGTTAGTCTTGGGAGGTAGATTCCCAAGTATTTAATATTGTCTATAGTCACTTAAAATTGAATTTCTTTCTCTCTCTGTGTGTGTGTATATATATACACACACACATACACACACACACACACACACACACACACACACACACACACACACTGAGGATTTATTTGAATTTATTTTATATTAGGCTACTTTGTTGAATTTGATAATTATTTCAAGGAGATTTTTAGATGATTGTCTTAAGCTTTTCTAAGAATAACATCATGTCATCTGCAAAGAGTGAAAGTTTTGCTTCTGTTAAAAGAGATAAGGAAGGAAACTATATCCGCCTAATAGATACCATAGACAATAAAGTAATTTCAATACTAAATATGTATGCACCCAATGAGACAGATTTAAATTCTTAGCAGAGAAGTTGAAATAACTACAGAAAGATATAGACTGCAAAACTCTACTACTGGGAGACCTCAACTTCCCACTCTCAGATTTAGATAAATCAAATACAAAAATAAACAAGAAGGAAGTTAAGGAGGTAAATAGATTGTTAGAAAACCTAGATATGATAGACCTGTGGAGGAAATTGAATGTGGATAAAAAGGAATATACTTTTTTCTGCAGTACATGGCACTTACACAAAAATTGATCATGTACTGGGACATAAAAACCTATTGATCAATTGCAGAAAGGCAGAAATAGTGAATACATCTTTCTCAGATCATAATTCAATAAAAATCATATGCAATACTGGGCCAGGGAGATATAGACCCAGAACTAATTGGAAACTAAATAACCTCATTTTAAAGAATGAGTGGATCAAGCAACAAATTATAGAAAGAATTATTTCATCCTAGATAATGACAATAATGATACAAGATACCCAAACCTATGGAATACACTCAAGGTGGCTGTCAGGGGATATATTATATCTTTAAATGCTTACATGAATAAATTAGAAAAAGAAGAAATCAATGAACTAAATATGCGACTAAAAACATTAGAGAAAGAACAAATTTAAAAAACCACCAAATAAATATCAAATTAGAAATTCTAAAAATTAAAGCAGAAATTTATAAAATCAAATGCAAGAAAACTATTGAACTAATAAATGAAACCAAGATCTGTTTTTATGGGAAAAAACAATAAAACTGACAGACCTCTGATCAATTTGATTTAAAAAAAGAAAGAAGAAAACCAAATTGCTAGTATCATAAATGAAGAAGGTGAACACAACACCAATGAGGAAGAAATTAAAGTAATAATTGAGAATTTTTTGCCCATCTCTATGCCAATAAATTTTATAATCTAAGTGAAATAGACAAATATTTATAAAAAATATGTTGGCAAGATTAAATGAAGAGGAAATTAAAAACTTAAATAACCCTATTTCAGAAAAAGAAATACAAGAAGTCATTATTGAACTCCCTAAGAAAAAATCTCCAAGACCAGGTGGATTCACAAATGAATTCTATCAAACATTTTAGGGAATAATTGGTTACAATTCTATATAAACTCTTTGGAAATATAGGTGAAGACATAACTCTGCCTAACTCTTTCTATGACAGCAACATGGTGCTGATACCTAAACCAGGAGGAGTTAAAACAGAGAAATAAAATTATAGACCTATCTCCCTGAAAAATATAGATGCAAAAATCTTAAAATCTTAGCAAAACGATTACAAGTTATCACTAGGATGATACATTATAATCAAGTAAGATTTATCCCAGGAATGCAGGGTTAGTTCAATAGTAGGAAAACTGCTAGTAAAATGAATTATATCAATAACATACCTATCAGAAATCATATGATCATATAAATAGATGCAGAAAAAGTTTTTGATAAAATACAGCACCCATTCTTACTAAACACAATAGATAGAGTGTAGGAATAAATGGTTTGTTCCTTAAAATAATAAGCAGTATCTATATGAAAACATCAACAACCATTATATGAAATGGGGATAGTTTGGAGGCATTCCCAATAAAATGAAAGGTAAAGCAAGGATGCCCATTATCCCCACTACTATTCAATATCATATTAGAAATGTTAGCCTCAGGAATAAGAGGAGTAAAAGAATTTAAAGGACATAGAATAGGGGAGACAAAACTCTCACTCTTTGCAGATGATATGATGGTATACTTAGAGAATCCGAAAAAAGTTATCTAAAAAACTAGTAGAAGTAATTAGCAACTTTAGCAAATTAGCAAGATATAAAATAAACCCTCATAAATCCTAAACATTTCTATATATATATGACTAGCAAGATACAGTAGAATGAGCTAGAAAGTGAAATTCCATACAAAGTAACCTCAGACAATATAAAATACCTGGTAGTCTACCTACCAAGGCAGACTCAAAAACTTTTTGAAAACAATTACAAAATTCTTTTCATGAAAATAAAGTCAGATTTAAAGTACCTGGGCAAACATCAACTAACTGTGCATGGATAGGTCAAGATAATATAATAAAAAATGACAATTCTATCAAGACTAAAGTACTTGTTTATGCCCTACCAATCAAAATTCCAAAAATGTTACTTTAATTAGTTAGAAAAAAGTTGTGAGTAAATTTATATGGAGAAATTAAAAGTCAAGAATTTCCAGGGATTCAATGAAAAAAAAGTACAAATGAAGGTGGCCTAGCCTTATCAGATCTGAAATTATATTATAAAGTAAGGATCCTCAAAACTGTCTGGTATTGGCTAAAAAATAGAATGGTGGATCAGTGGAATAAACTAGGTGCAACAGTGAGAAATGATTATAGTAATCTGTTGTTTGATAAACCCAAAGAGCCCAGCTATTGGAATAAATACTCTCTCTTAGATAAAAACTGTTGGAAAAATTGGAACTTAGTTGGAAGAAACTTAGATTACACCAACACCTCACACCCTATGTCAAGATAATATCCAAATGTATGAAGGATTTAGACATAAAAAACAATATTATAAGCAAACTAGAAGATCAAGGAGTAGTTTACCTGTCAGTTCTATGGAAAGGGAAACAGTATGACCAAGGAAGAGATAGAAAACATCATTGAAAACAAACTAGATAATTTTGACTCCATTAAATTTAAAAGCTTTTGCACAGACAAAACCACTGTAACTAAGATTAAAGGAAATGTAGTAAATTGGGACACAAATTTTGCAACTAGTATTTCTTTTTTTTTTAGGTTTTTGCAAGGCAATGGGATTAAGTGGCTCCCCCAAGGTAACACAGCTAGGTAATTATTAAGTGTCTGAGACCAGATTTGAATGCAGGTACTCCTGACTCCAGGACCGGTGCTCTATCCACTGCACCACCTAGCCTCCCCACAACTAGTATTTCTGACAAAGGATTCATTTCTAAAATATACAGAGAACTGAGTCAAATTTTCAAAACAACAAGCCATTCCCCAATTGACAAATGTTCAAAGGATATGCAAAGGCAATTTACAAATCAGTAAATCCAAGTAATCCATAATCATATGAAAAATTTTTCTAAATTACTAATTACTAGAGAAATGAAGATTAAAGCATCACAGAGATACCACCTCATACCTCTCAGACTGAGCAATATGACCAGAAAGGACAATGATCAATGGTAGAAGAGATGCATGAAATTTAGGACACTAATACATTGTTGGTGGACCTGTGAGCTCATCCAACCTTTCTGGAGAGCAGTTTGGGAATTATTCCCAAAGGGCAACAAAAATGTGCTAACCTTTGACCCAGCAATACTTGGTCTATACCCTGAAGAGAGGATAAAAAAGTGTAAAAACATCATTTGTACAAAAATATTTTTAGCAGCCCTGTTTATGGTGGCAAAAAAATTGGAAATTAAGTGAATGTCCTTTAGTTGGGGAATGGCTTAACAAACTGTGGTATATGTATGCCATGGAACACTATTGTTCTATTAGAAACCAGGAGGGATGGGAATTCAGGGAAGCCTGGAAAAATTTGCATGGCCTAATACTGAGTGATGCCTTTTAAGAAATGTAGTTTCCTTCCTTATCCCTTTTAATGAGTTCGAGTTTTGCTTTTACTTCATCTAAGATCAGGATCACAACTTCTAATTTTTTAATTTAGATGAAGAATAACATATTTTGAAGGATATATTTGAAGAATATATTTGAGAAATAATATATTTTCCCATCCTTTTTAATTTTACTCTGTGTATATCTCTCTGCTTCAAATGGGTTTCTTGTTTTTGTTTTTGTTTTTGTTTTGTTTGGGGGTTTTATTTTTGTAGGGAAATGGGGTTAACTGAATTTCCCATGATCACACATCTAGGTAATTAAGTGTCTCAGACTGAATTTTATCTCAGGTCCTCCTGACTCCAGGGACAGTCCTCTATACACTAGGCCACCTAGTTGCCCCTTCAAAGGGCATTTGCTTTTTATTTTGGTTTTTTTGTAAACAACATATTGCAGAATTCTGGTTTCTAATTCATTTAGCTATCCATTTCTATTTATGGAATAGATCATCTCATTCATATTTACAGTCAAGATTATTAATTCTGTATTTCCCTCCATGTTGTATTTTTCTATTTATATTTTCTCTTTCCTTCCCTTTTATTCCTCCTCATCAAAGTTTCACTCTATTTGTCCTGTAACTTTTATTTTAAAATTTAAGTTTTCAGTTTATTTTCATTCATGTTTTCCTTTCCTTTCATCATTCCCCTTTTCCATTATCTTTCTCTTCCACATCTCCACCTTCCCTGTAGAGGAGGACAGACTTTTAAACCCAAATGGGAATGTATCTTATTCCCTTTCTGGTCCAAAGCAATTGAATAGAATTCACTCAGTGTTCACATCCTCCCTCCATTACCTCTAAATTATAAATCTATGTATCTCTTCACCTGGTCTTATTTATTACTCAAGTTCTATTAATCAAGTATCATCAACCATGGCTTGAATGAGTGATTGCTTGACAAGTTCAAAGTTTTATCAAAGTACCAGCATAGATTGATTGCTTGACTATTTGATAAATAGCATTGGCTCAGTATCACTAAGTACCCTCCCCCTTCCTTCTAATTAGGACATTTTTCATGTGTCTTGATTTACATAAAATTATAATCATTTTTTATCTTTCCTCTTTTCAAGTAACCTCCAAGGACACACAATCCTCATGAGCCAAACTATACCCAACTATAGGTATATACTCTGAGTCCAGTCTCTTCTATTACATTTAACCCTTTATTTATCCCAAGAGAAGTAAAATTCTCAAGGGTTAGAAGTGTTATATCTTCCCTTTTTGGATTGTATACAATTTGATAGTCTTGAATAACATTTGTTTTGTTTTGTTGTTTCCTTCCCTTTTCATTTACCTTTTTATGCATTCTTGTATCATCTATTTGGAATTCAATTTTCTGTTCAGTTCTGGGCTTTGTGTCAGAAAATTCTGGAAGTCTTCTATTTAAATAAACAGCCATCTTTTGCCCTGACAGTATCTGCTGAATTTTGCATGGTAATAAATTCTTGGGTGTGATCCCAAGACCTTTACCCTCCAATATATGGAAATATCCCAAATCTTCTGGTCCTTCCATGTTGAGTGATAGGTCTTTTATAAGTCTGACTGTGTTTCCTTTGTATTTAAATCATTTCCTTTCTGTTGCTTATAATGTTTTCTCCTTTATTTGAGAGTTCTGGAGTTTGTTTGATATTTAGCTGCCATGACCTCTGCTGTTATCAATAACCCTTGGAGTTTTTTTATCATGGGGTCTCTTTCTGGAGGGGTTCCATGTATTTTTTCAATGTTTATATATATTTTTTTCTTTTTTTAACAAATTTGGACAGTTTTCCCTGATAATTTCCTGCATGATTTTTTTTTTTTTGATCTAGGCTTTCTGGTAGCTCTATGATTCGTAGATTTTCTCTCCTGGATCTTTTTTCTAGGCTATCTGCTTTTCCTAAAAGGTACTTTATGTTTTCTTCCATTTTTTTCCAATTTTTCATTTTGTTTGATGGAATCTTATAATTTCATTGCTATTTCTTCAATTCTAATTTTTAGGGTTTTATTTTCTTCAATTAATTTTTTTTAATTTCCTTATTGAACGTGTTGAATTCTCTGGTCAATTTTTCATAATTTTCCTGCATGACTCTCATTTCTTTTTTCCATTTTCCTTCTTTCTTTTATTTAATTTTTAAATTCTTTTATAAAGCTCTTCTATGAGCTTTTGTATTTGAGTCTAATACATAAGAATCTTTTGAGACTTCCCCTGTGAGTGATTTTTCACTGATTTCTTCTTCCAACATGGTAGTTATCATCTTTATCTGCAAAGTAATTTTCTATAGTCAACTCTCTTACCCTTTTTTGCTCATATTTGTTGTTTTAGTTCTGCTCCTGGGGTATAGGGAGCATATATTCAAGATTTTTATGTTGGGGCTGGGTTCTGATCCCTGGCTTGTTGTTGAGCAACATGTTGCCTATGCAGTTCAGGCCTTGCCTGTGCAGAGGTTTATTTCTTCCTCTGTGTCCAGGTTCTGACTTAGCAGTGGTTTGTTCCCAATGCAGTCCTATCTTTTGTCCTGGTGTTCCTAGGGTTCAGATTTTGTTTGGGGTTGGAATCCTCCCTGATAGCTTGATATCTAACTGCCAGGACCTCTACTCTTTTCAAGTTCTTAGTACCTGGTCTGTATTGTGGCTAAAGCCTTCCACTGCCTTTCCCACTCCCCTGTTACTTGGGCTTTACTTACTATTTTCCCCCAAAGAGAAGGACCTTCTTTGAAGATCCTCCATGATGTTTACCATTGAAAACTTCTTTGGATCTTCTCTTTTTTCTTGATGGGATCTGTGGCTTGAATGAATGTCAGTGCAGGGATTTCATTTATCTTTGGTAGAGAAAAGCTCCAGGGGCATGATAGCTTTAAGATTCTATTTGGCTCTGCCCCAGAAGTGCCCCAGCACCAATCCAGTTCATTCAAAATTCATCATTTCATGATGTCATGTGTCCTCTTCAAAAATGAAGGACGAGGGGTGGCTAGGTGGCATAGTGAATAAAGCACTGGCCCTGGAGTACCTGGGTTCAAATCCAGTCTCAGACACTTAATAATTACCTAACTGTGTGTCCTTGAGCAAGACACTTAACACTGTTTGCCTTGCAAAAAAAAAAAAAACCCTAAAAAAATGAAGGATGAACAACAGTGCAAACCAATTAGTTTATGGATGGAAATTATGAGACATAGAAAAGTGAATGTACTTGTTCAAGGTCACAGAAACAAGTAATCACATGGCCAGGATTTGATTCTAGGTTCTATGTTGCCAAATGCAGGCTCTTTTTACTGTGTTAAACTAGTTAGAGCAAGTTATATAGCAGATATGCTCAATTAGATTTGAAAAAGAAGTCTTGATTTTAAGCATAAGAACTAGGTTCCATGAAAATACATTGAATGGGAGGTCTAAAATTTTAGTAGGCAACATCATTGCTCAAAGGTACACTTCCTTCCCACCTCCCCCAGCTGAGATCACTTTACTCATTTTCCTGACTTTCTTGAGAAGCAGGAAAAATATATCAGGAGGTGTTGCCTTCACAAATCTTTTGTCTTCCAATACAGCAGGAAGGGATGTAGAGAAATAATGTACTGTATTTCCTTGTGGCAATTTTGCACCTCAGATCTTGGTACATGATGTAGAAAATTTCTATGGCTCTTTAGAAGAATATCCTTTTCTCCCATTATCCATTCTGAAAATCCCTTATTGGAACCTTCCTGCAAGAAGAAATGAGGTCCTCGAAGGACTGCCACAATCCTATTAGTTGGATAGGAGCCTCATTGAATCTAACTCAGATTAGAAAAGATATGGCTAGCAGGATACTTCTAACACTGAGCAACCATTAAGCTCCTATCTTCTTCTTTAATCTCTTAATTTGCTCTGGACACTCTGCATTTACCTCTTCTGTCTCTTTCACCTAGCCAACCAACCTAGCACATGCTGACACCAAGCTACTGTCAAAATTTTAATGTTATAACAATTGCTCTGGAGATTCAGATACTCTGAACTACATAATCAGAGAAACTATACTTGGCTAAAAAGAATTATAGACAATGAAGTAATATCAAAAACTTTTACAGCAGTATTTTTCTGATAAATTGTCATTCTTAAAATATGGAGGATACAAGTCAAACTTATAGAAAATAATTGCTATTGATTGATTGATACATGGTTAAGGGATATGAACAGGTGATTTTTCAGCAAAAAACCTCAAAGTTATTGGGGCAGCTTGGAGCTACAGTGAACAGAGCACTAGCCCTGGAGTCATGAGGACCTGAGTTCAAATTCAGCCTGAGACCTTCAATTGTTTGGTCTTCAGTAAGATACTTTACCCTATTGCCTTGAAAAAACAAAGAAAGAAAGAAAGAAAGAAAGAAAGAAAGAAAGAAAGAAAGAAAGAAAGAAAGAAAGGAAGGAAGAAAGAAAGAAAGAATCAAAGAATCAAAGCTATCTGTAGTTATATGAAAAAAATGTTCTAAATGTTAACCCAAACAACTGGGAAATTACATGTCATGTAATTTGATATTGGTTATCATAACAAAAAACAAAGCAAAATGACAAATGTTGTAGAGGATGCAGAAAAATAGTGATGGTAATGCACAATTGGTAGAATTGAGAAATGATCTGATATTCCAGAGAAGAATTTGTATCTGTGACCTGAGGGCTATAAAATTTGCATACCCTTTGACCAACAACACAAAGAGATTAGAGAAAAAGGAAAAGAACCTATAGGTACAAAAAAATTAAAACAACTCTTTTTGAGTGAAGACAAAGATTTGGAAAAGTATGGGATGCTCAACATTGAGAAAATAGTTGGACAAGTTGTAGTATATAATGGTGATGGAATATTAATATGCTATGAGAAATGATAAGGAGGATAGTTTCAGAAAAGCATGGGAAGATCTATATGAACTGATATGTAGAGTGAAGTGACCATAACCAGAAAATAATTATACTCAGTAATAGTACTATGGCATTGATGATTATCTACCAAAGACATAACTACTCTAGTTAATACATTGATTATAAGACAATTCTGAAGGACCCATGATGAAAAATAATGATACCTACTTTCAGAGACAGAACAGATGAATTCTGAGTGCATATTGAAATAAAATCTTTTGTTACTTTATTCTTCTTCTTTTGTGATGTGACTATTATGACAATATTTTGTATGATTCCATGCTTATAAATGATATCCTATTATTTACCTTCTCAATGAATGGAGGAGGAACTTGAGGAAGAGAGAAAATTTTGAACTTAAAATTCTAAAAGAAAGAATATGAAAATAATTAAATATTAGCCTTTAAAAACAGGATAAATTCCCATTTGTACTATCTCCATTATCAGACTTCAGTATTTGTAGTGAAGAAAGAAATAGTCTCCTGTTTTTGTAGATACTGGCCTTTTATATGTGTCTGTGTGTGTGTGTGTGTGTGTGTGTGTGTGTGTGTGTGCATGTGTGTGTGTGTATATCTAGGGACATTAAATTCTTCCTCTTTATCTTATTTTGCCTACTAGGTAACTAGGCAAATGACTGTAGAGCACATTAAATGCAAGGACATGAAATTCATTTGCATTTAGAATTCTTGTTTGTTAATGCCATTAACTGACCAGGATGCTGCCAGCAGGAAATTTTTCTGCATTCCTGTGATCACAAAACTGCCTTTGTAATTTCATCCTCATCACTATGATTAATTGCCACAGGGAGTTAGTCATTTCTCTAGGGAGCTGACCCCAAACTTGGGGTAAATGCTATGTGATTATGTTGAATGTTTAAAGTCTTAAGTATGTATATTCTGAATTACTTTTAAAGATGAATCAGGGTAGTTAATGGTTGAGGAATCCCCAAAATCCAGTTGACTACATAATTCTTGTTTACTATTTAGTCTCAATTTTACTAGCACTCCTCTCAGTTTTCTCCCACCATGTTCCTCAGTCTGCGCCCTCTAAGTTATTTCCTAAGGTGCTAATCTGATTTAATTAACGATGGAATATCATTTTGATGCTTTTCATTTTATGATATTATTCTATTAGGCTGACCCCAGGACTTGTACTTTCATGAAACACTATTTTTTTTAATACTATACAGTTTTGTTCACAGCATTTCAAAATTTAGTATGATGTAAATCTGATTTTATAATCTTGACATTGAGCTTAATAAATTGGTCCTTTCAAAGAATTAAGACTTCTACATTAAAAAAGTAACCCCATGACTAATGGACAACAAAGTGGCACAGTGGATATAACTCTGAACCTAGATTAAAGAAGATTTGAGTTCAAATCTGGTCTCAAATATTTACTAGTTAAGTGACTTGCGGCAAGAAATTTAACCTTTGTTTGCCTCATTTTTCTTATCTGTAAAAATGAGAATAATAATAATAATAATAATAATAATAATAACACTTACCTCCTAGAATTTTTGTAAGGATTACATCAGATGGGCAGTGCAGTGGGTAGAGTGTTGGTCCTGAAGTCAGAAGGACCTGAATTTAAATCCAGTATCAGATACTGTCAGATGACCTTATGATCTTAGCTTTCATTAAGGTAAAACAACTATGACTGATAACATAGATAAAAATAGAAGGAAAATGAATATAAATATCCCCCAAAGATATCAGTACATTGAAAGAAACTAAAAACCACCAAAGAAAAATAAAATGTCCTATTTACTATAAATCATATGGCAATAGCAGAATGGTTAAAAAGAGAACCAAATATCTTAAAAGAATGTAGTAGTCAGGAAAACAGGAAAAAGCCTCTTATTGCTGAAGAAACTAGTAAACAACAGATTTAACAATATAAATACACCTCTCTTCTACAAAGCTTCCAAAAAAGGAACTGAAAAATTCAATTTCACAACTGGATTAAAATTGGTCAAAGAGAATAGACTACCATTGGAGTTCTGTTCAAACAAGAGACTGAAAATAAAGGCAGAATGCAACAAAGGTAATTTAAAATTGCAAATAAATGTTAAAATTAAGACTATAAACAAAGAAAAATTTGAGTCTTTTCTATCCTTCAGGAATGTAGGAAGGGAAATTGCTTGAAAATTTTAAATATGTTATAAAGTATTATTTGGTTGCATCTACAGGTCCTTTTCAGATAAAAACAATGCTTGAAATTTCAAGGAATGTAGAGATAAGTCCAAGAGTTTTGATTACAAACAATTTTTAGTAAAGAGGATAGGGAGTGTATTCTTTCTCTCTTACCTGTCATTTTCCTCTCTTCTTCCCAAAACAAAATTTCTTAAATTCTTGTAAAAATGTGCATAATTATCTAATTCTATGTCTTGGACACTTCATCACTCTGACAGGAGATCAATAGCATAATCTTCATCATTCCTTTGGAGAAGCTTACATTCTAATGCAAAGAGATAATATTTGGAGGGGATTTATAGATAAGGAAGGCTTATTTGACTTAGATGTTCCAGGAACTGCTAGGTAGAATCATAGGGCTATCCACAAACTGACCTTTTTCAGAGGCCATGGTAGTATTATTAGATTATAGTTCTTAATTCAAAAAGTTAAAAGTAGGGTTATTGATTAGATATATAAATAATTTATACATATATTCAAATATATAAATATTGACATAAATAGTATGTTGATATGTAAGAAAGCCTTAAAAATGCTGATTCCTGGGGCAGCTAGATGGGGGAAGCCAAGTGGCAAAGTGGATAGAGCACCAGCCCTGCAGGAGTATCTCAGGAGTACCTGAGCTCAAATCCAGCCTCAGACACTTAATAATTGTCCAGCTGTATGTCCTTGGGAACATTACTTAATGCCTTTTCCTTATACTTAAAAAAGTTAGAGTGCTGATTTCTTCAATTTCTAGAGGTGTTGGTGGCTATGAGAAAGGAAGCAAGAGAGACTGGAACTGAGAAGTAGGGGAAAAATCATGCAGTATTCCTCTAGAAGGTGCTGATTCACTGATAGGCAAACATAAGATTTAGGCAAGGATAGTTTAATGGTTTTTTTTTACTCTTTTCCTTCACTTAATTCTCTAAGATCCTCTTTAAGCATAAAATGAAATAATTCTTTATATGTATAATGAAAGAGTGGCACTAAAAAATGTCCCCTTGGGATCTTGGAAATGTAACATATGGATTAAAAATCAGAATCCTTATGATGGGGAAAAAATAGGAAACCATTTTCTCTTACAAAGGGTTATGCTTCCAAGTAATCTATCTGGTTCCAGAGGAGAGCATTTGTAGCAATACTCATAACCAGTAACAGAATTGATCAATGGATAGGGAAGGATGGAATGATCAATATGAGAGGAAAACAAAAATAATTAAAAAAAAAAACAAAATATTTCTGTGGCAGAGACAAGGTGGCAGTATGAAACTTTTGTGCTTCTAGAGCTTTTCCCTACCAAAGATAAATGAAGCCTCTACTCTGAAATTCAAACTAAAGATCCCACCAAAAAAAAAAAAAAAGAGAAGCTTCAAAGAAGTTTTCACTTGTAGATACAGTTAAGGATCTTCAGTGAAGGTCTGTCTCTTTGGCGGAAAGGTGGAATTAAATTCCAGGAAGCAGGAGAGCTGAAAAGCCAACAGAGGACTTTTAATAACAGACCAATCCAGGTCCCAACAACTTAACAACAGCAGATATCCCAGCAGCAAGACAGCAAGCCAGCAGGTAGGACCCCAGCCCCAAACAAAGTCTGAACCCTAAGAACATGGGGATAAAGTACAGGACTGGGTTGAGAATAAATCACCATTAAGTCAGAACGTGGACATAAAGGGGCAAAAATAAAAAAAAATTAAAAAAAACTTATGCAAAGCCAAAGTCTAGAAGTCATAGGCAGCATGTTGGCAAATAGCAAGCCAGGGATTAGAACCTAGACCCAGAAGGAAAAAAAAAAAAGCTTGGATGTATATTCCCTCGACCCCAGGAGTAGAACTAAAACAGCATAGATGAACAAAAAAGCTAAAAGAGTGTTCATTATAGAAAACTACTTTACAGTCAAAAATGACAGTAATGCCATGTCTGAAGAAGAAAGTAGTGAAAAATCACTCACAGGGGAAGTACCAAAATAATATATAAATTGGACTCATTGAAAAGCTTAAAAAAAGAATTTAAAAGCCAATGTAGAGAGGAAGGAAAAAAAAGGAAAAAAAAGAAATGAAAGTCATACAGAAAAATTACGAAAAATTGACCAAAGAAATCTACTCCTTTAAAGTAAAAATAACCAACTAGAAAAGGAAACACAGAAGATAACTGAAGAAAATAAAAACCCTAAAAATTAGAAATGAGCAAATAGAAACCAATGAATCTACATGATTACAAGATTACATTAAACAAAATAAGAAGGCTGAAAAAATTGAAGAAAATGTAAATACCTTTTAGCAAAAACAAATGACCTGGAAAATTTATCCAGAAGACATAATCTATGAATTATTGGATTTATAGAAAGCCTGGATCAAGAAAAGAATTTGGAAAATACATTGCAGGAAATTACTAAATCTACTAGAACAAGATAACAATGTAACCATTGAAAGAATCCATAGAACCTCTCCAGAAAGAGACCTCAGGATTAAAACTCCAAGGCCTGTGATAGCCAAACACCAGGATTCTCAAAAAAGGAGAGAATATAGCAAGCAGCAAAAAGAAAACAATTCTAATATAAAAGTAACAGAGTCAGACTCACATAGGACCAATCAGCCTCAACAATGAAGGATTGGAAGACCTGGAATAGCATGCTTCAGAAAGCAAAGGACCTTGGATTATAAACCAGAAGGTATTACTTTGCAAAATTCGGCATATACTGTAAGGGAAAATAGATGGATATTCAATGAAATAGAGGACTTCCAGAATTTCTCGACACACAGAGACAGAAATAAACAGAGATTTCAATCAAATACACAATTCAATATTTCCATAAAAAAAGGTAAATGCAAAATGGAAGGAAAAAACAAAACCAAACAAATATTGGTCAATTCTATCAAATTGTATACAACCCTATAAGGGAAGATATAACACTTCTAACTCTTTGGAGCTTTACTTCTTTAAGGATAATTAGATTGTAGAATATAATGCCTATGCCATCTAGAAGAGAATGAACCTAAAGGATATGGATTTAATTGGATCTTATCTCTCCATTGTAAAGGTCCAAGATCACATCACTGGGTTTTTAAGAAAAGCCCTGAAGAAAAGCAGGGGTGTTAACTTTAAACTTAAGTGTCTTATTACACTTTGAATCACTTTTATTACATAGTGCTTAGCACCTTCCCAAGACAAGCCCAGAAACTGTATGAACCCATTATAAGGCACTCCTCATCCAAATAAAGTCAGATCTAAATAATTTGAAAAATGTCAAATGCTCATGTGCAGATCCAGCTAATAAAAATGGCAATTCTACCCAAATTAAATTACTCATTCAGTGCCATGATGAGCCAACTACCAATAACTACTTTACTGAGCTAGAAAAAAATACTAACAAAATTCATCTGTAGCAAGAAAAGGACAAGAATAGCAAGGGAATTGTTGAAAAGAAATATAAAGGAAGGTGGCCTACCTCTACCAGATCTAAAACTATACTATAAAGGAGAAGTCATCAAAATTGCCTGGTACTGGTTAACAAAAAAGAGTAATGGATCAGTGGGTTAGGATAGCAAAAGAAACTATAGTAAATGACTACAGCAATCTACTATTTGACAAACCTAACTAAATCAACCTCTGGGATAAGAACTCACTATTTGACAAAAATTGTTGGAAAAATTGGAAAATAGTATGGCAAAACCTAGGATTAGATTCACACCTTACAACCTGCAGCAAAATAAGGTCAAAATGGTTACAGGATTTAGTCATAAAAAAGCAATAACATAGATAAATTAATAGACCAAAAATATTCTATCTGATCCATGGAAAAGGCATAAATTTATGACCAAACAAGAATTAGAGCACATTATAAAATATAAAATAAATAATTTTGAATACATTAAATTTTAAAAGTTTTGCATTAATAAAATAAATGCTGTCAAAAATTAGAAGGAAAGCAAAAATCTGGGAAACAATCTTCACTACCAGGAGTTCTGATAAAGGACTCATTTCTAAAATATGTACAGAATTGCAGCAAATTCACAATTTCACAAGTCATTCCCCAATTGATGAGTCAAAGGTTATGAACAGATAGTTTTCAAATGAAGAAATTAAAGTTATATATAACCTTATGAAAAAAATGCTCCAAATCATTATTGATTAGAGAAATGCAATTTAAAACAATACTGAGTTATCATCTCACACCTATTACATTAGGCAAGATGAGAAAAAGGGAAGATGATCAATATTGGAGAGGGAAGAATGGGACATAGATGTATTGTTGATGTGGATATGAATGAAGCCAACTGTTCTGGAGAGCAATTTGGAGCTGTGCCAAAGAACAATAAAACTGTTCATACTCTTTGACTGTACCCAATTTTAGTTCTATATACAGAATTAATTATAAAAAATGAGAAAAGTCCTACCTGTTCCAAAATATTCATAGCAGTTCTTTTTGTAGTGGCAAAGATTTGGAAATTGAGGATATGTCCATCAATTGGGGAATGGCTTAACAAGTTATGGTACATGAATTCTATGAAATACTATTGTTCTATAATTGGACTCTGGAGAAGCATCTAATGACATATGGGATCTGATGCTGAGTAAGGGAGTAGAACCAAGAGAACATATCAACAACAACATTATGAGATGAACAGACTTGATGGAAATAGCTCCTCTTGGTAGTCCACAGAGCTACAGAATGCTACTACATTTAGCTGGTTATGGACGATATTGTCCCTAACCAGAGGAAGAAAAGCAAAACAAAACAAAACAAAACACACAGGAAAGAAACAACCCTTCCTAATCTGATGAACACTTTATAAATATTATTTCTTATGTATCTCTTTCCCTTAATCCTAATTTCTCAATCCAAAAAATTATTAATTTGCAAACATGTTTAACAAAATATGTATGTCAAATATTAGTCAGACTGTTCCCTGCTGAGGGCAGAGTGGTATGAAGGAAGGGTGGAGGGAAATTTTGTAACTTGGAAATATGCATGTACATGTGGATGAAAATAAATAAATACACATTAAAGATTAATAAAAGGTTTATTTGAAAAATACTATGTTGTCTGAATTGACATTAAAAAATACATGAGAAGAAAATCAAATTATAAATAAGCATGCATAATATGGAAAATGAATTAAGAATATTTTTAATATCTCAAAGATCAAGTAAACTAAATCAAACAAACATGAAGTACTGAGAGTTAGAGGATAAATGGATAAGATGGATAAACAGAACTCCATGAAAACTGAAAAATAAAACCACTCCTTGAATCTGATTCTTTTGAAAGACTAAAAATCACATAAATTTAGTTAATCTCATTTAACAAAAAGATGAAGGAAAAGAAATTTAACAAAATTAAACATGACCTGGGTGAATTCATAATGAATACAAGAAGAAAATGACAAAGAATTACCAGTACAAAGTATACCCAGTTATGCCTTAGCAAAACTGTGAAAAATGATGACTACATATAAAATAAGAAACCATAGGTTAGTAAAAAAGTGATGACTTTGGAGGCAGAGAAGCTGGATTCAAATATTAGCACTTTTGCTTACTGTTGGTATGATTCTTGGCTAACCATTAAATTTCTCTCAATAAAATGAATTTAGATCACTTCAAATGACACTTCTATGAATATCTGAGCTTATGAGTCTTCAAAATGTTTAAATTAACAAAATAAAACATAAAGATCTTTAAAAATCTAGTATTTCAGAAAAATACCATATAAAATAAAATTATATAAAGATGATGGAGAGAAGACAGGCACTGTGCTAAGGTCTCCTATCCTTCCTGTATATATAATATGAAACAAGCCTGTTAACAGAAATTCAACCAAAAACCCAGAAACAGAAGCTAGCAGAACATCTACTACAAGTTTTGTCTTAGGGGATCATGGATGAGCCAGATGCAGAGAACAGTGAGTCTTCCCAGGGGTGGCAGGGTGAGAGCCAGAACAGCCTAGGATCAACTGCAGAGGCATTGACTGTGGGAGCCATGACCTAAGAGTCAACTGGGGCTTCAAAAAATAGTTGTCATTGAAAGAGATAAGGAAGGAAACTTTACCCTTCTAAAAGGTACTGTAGACAACGAAGCAGAAAAATATTGTACACCCTAAGAGCACGATGATGATCAAACTTGATGGATTTGCTCATTCCATCCGGGCAACAATGAGGGACAATTTGTGGCTATCTGCAATGGAAAATACCATTTGTATCCAGAAAAAGAATTATGGAGTTTGAACAACTTAGGGGGAAAGAACTGTTAACTTATTATATGATTTTTCTTTCTCTTGTACTTTAATTTTCTTCCTTAAGGATATGATTTCTCTCATCATATTCAACTTAGACCAGTGTTTACCATGGAAACAATGTAAAGACTAACAGACTGCCTTCTGTGGGGAGTGGGGGGAGGGAAGCAAGAATAGGAGGAAAATTGTAAAACTCAAAATAAATAAAATCTTTCTTTGAAAAAAAATGAGTCCCCACTTCTAGCCGAGATGGCAGAGAGAAGACAGGTACTGTGTTAAGTGCTCCTCTTTCCCCTCAAAAACAACATGAGAGAAAGCTCCTAATAGAAATTCAATCAACAAAACCCAGAAAGACAAGGTAGGAGAATTCTTAAAAACCTACCAAGAAGAGCTGTCTCAGGAGACTATGAGTGAACTGGCAGACTAGAGCAGAAGATCAGCTCAGGGACAGCAGCTGGGGGAAGCCAGAGGGCCAGCCTCAGCTTTAGAGACTTCAGTGAGTGGCGAGTTCAAGAACTAACTTTAGCTGGGCAGTCT
This sequence comes from Macrotis lagotis, assembly GCF_037893015.1. Taxonomy (NCBI): domain Eukaryota; kingdom Metazoa; phylum Chordata; class Mammalia; order Peramelemorphia; family Peramelidae; genus Macrotis; species Macrotis lagotis. Next base: position 538,395,715 of record NC_133658.1, read on the forward strand.
TTGCTGGAGGGAGAGGAGATACTGGAGGGTGAGTTCCAGCACAGAGTCTCAGAGCAAGCCTAGAGAACAACCAGCTGGGCCAGGGACCTGATTAAATACATCCAGCAGAGCCCTTTGCCCAGAACAAACAATAAATATGCCCCCACTGCCTCAGGGCAACATTTATTCCTATACGCTCTAGTGTTTTTTTATTAAAAATAGCTGTTGTATTTTGTCAAAACCTTTTTCAGCATCTATTGATATGATCATAAGATTTCTGATGGGTTTTTTGATATAATTAATTAAAATAACTGTTTTCCTAATATTGAACCAACCCTGCATTCTTGGGATAAATCCTACTTAATCATAATGTTCTATCCTAGTGATACCTTGTTGTAAGCATTTTGCTAAGATTTTAATTTAGATTTTGCATATATATTCATCAGGGAGATAGTTTTATAACTTTCTTTCTCTGTTTTAACTCTTCCTGGTTTAGATATCAGCACTATATTGATGTCATAGAAAGAGTTACGCAGAGTTATGTCTTCACCTATTTTTCCAAAGAGTTTATATAGAATTGGAAACAATTGTTCCTTCAATGTTTGATAGAAATCTGAGATGTCTTCCTGTAGCTCTTTCAACTTCTCCTCTAAGAATTTGGATGCTGTACCATTGGGTGCATACATATTTGGCACTGAAATTACTTTTTGTCTATGGCACCTTTTAGAAGGATATAGTTTCCTTCCTTATCTCTTTAAAAGCTATGTATTGTTGAAACTGCTTTGTCTGAGATGAGGATTGCTGTGCCTGCTTTTTTCACTTCAACTGACACAAAATATATTTTGCTCCAACCTTTTACCTTTACTCTATATGTAGCTCTCTGCTTCAAATGAGTTTGTTGTAAGCTGCATATTGTAGGATTCTGGTTTTTAATCCACTCTGGCATCAAATTAAGTTTTAAGAGAAGTCATTCCATTCACATTGAAAGTTTAACTTACTAACTCTTCTTTGCCCTTCATGCTGTCTTCTTTTTGTTTGTATCCTCCCCTTTCCCCCTTTATCCATGTTCCCCAGTGTCTTGTTTTTGAATACCACCACCTTCAGTGTATTTGCCATCTTATATCAACCCCCTCACCTTTCTTTCCCATTTCCCTTTTTCCTTCTTCTCCTCCTTCTGTTAGTTCCCCTTTTGCTCCCCCTCCCCTGTCTCCCCTCCCCTTTTCCCCTTTTAATGCTGGAAGGGTAAGATAAATCTCTTAACTAACTGTGTCTAAGTTAACTATAAGCCAAGTCTGATGAGATGAAGTTTCAGGTGGTTCTCACCTCCTCCCTTCTTCCCCTCAATTACAATAGGACTTTTTGTACCTCTTGATGTAATGAGATTTACCCCATTCAGGCTCCCTCAATCCTCTCTTCTCCTTACTGTCCCCCTTTTTAAGAAGGTATTGTTTTTAAATCATTCTGTATGAGTCACAGAATAGTTATGAGTGTCTAACCCTTCTGGCTTTATATATTATCTCTAATAGAGTTGCAATTCTCAAGAGTTATGAGACTATTTCTCCCAAGTGGGTATATAGCCAGTTTCATCTTATTAGATAGCAGTTTTTTTTGTTTTTCTTTTTTACCTTTTCATGTGACTCTTGAGTCTCCTATTTTATGTATAAAATTTTCTATTTAGCTCTAGTCTTTTCATCCTGAAATCTTGGAAGTCTCCCATTTCATTAAATGTCCAGTTTCCCTGGAAGAGAAGGCTCAGCTTTGCTGGGTAGTGGATTCTTTGCTGCATTCCAAGCTCTATTTCTCTTCAGAATATCTCATTCCAGGTCATTAGATCCCTTAATGTAGGTAGGACCAGGTCCTGCATAATCCTTACTGTGGCTCCTTAGTATTTAAATTTCATTTTCTTTCTGGTTGCTTGCAGGATTTTTTCTTTTATCTGACAGTTCTAGAATTTGGCCACAATATTCCTTGGTGTTTTCTTTTTAGAATCTCTTTCCAGAGGGGATCAATATATTCTTTCAATAATTCTCTTGCTCTCTGGTTTCGTGATATCAGGGGAATTTTCTATCACTAAATCCTGTATTATTAAGTCCAGGCTTTTTTTTCTCTTCAATGTTTTCAGGAAGGCCTATAATTCTCAGTTTCCTCCTATCTTGATCTGTTTTTGAGATCACTGGTTTTGATGTTGAGGTATTTTCTGTTTTCTTCTATTTTTTCAATCTTTTGGTTTTCTTTAACACAATCTTGTCACATGAAGTCATAAGTCTCTGCTGATTCATTTTTTTAGAGAAGATTATTCTTCATTTATCTTTTGCAATTCCTTTTGTAGTCTGTCAGTTCTATTTTTGGAGTTTTCCATTTTCCCTATTATAAACAAACTATAAGATCAAGGAGTAGTTTAATTGTTAAATCTATGGAAATGGAAGCAGTTTATGACCAAGCAAGGAAGAGACAGAGAACATCATTAAAAACAAATTGAATAATTTTTATTACATTGAATTAAAAACTTTTGCACAGACAAAACCACTGCAAGATCAAAAGAAATGCAGTAAATTGGGAAACAATTTCTGCAACTAGTATTTCTATCAAAAGATTCATTTCTAAAATATACAGAGAATTGAGTCAAATTTTCCATAAAGCAAGCCATTCTTCAATTGCCAAATGGTGAAGGGATATACAAAGGCAATTTACAGATGAGGAAATCAAAGCAATTGACAGTAATATAAAAATTGTTCTGAATCATTAGTTATTAGAGAAATGAAAATTAAAGCATCTTTGAGATACCACTTCACACTTCTCAGAATGGCCAAAATGACTAGAAAGGACAATGATCAATGTTGGATGTGATGTGTGAAATCTGGGGCACTAATACATTTTTAGTGGAGCTGTGAACCCATCTAACCTTTCTGGAGAACAATATCAAATTATGCCCAAAGAGCAACAAAAATATGCACCAATTGATCCACCAATACCACTACTGGGTCTATATGATTATGAGAAAGGGTAAGAACTTCTCTTGTACAAAAATATTTATAGGAGTCCTATTTGTGGTGGCAAAGAACTGGAAATTAAGTGAATGTCCTTCAGAGGAATGACTTAAGAAAATGTGGTATATGTATGTTATGGAACACTATTGTTTTATTAGAAACCAGGAGGGATGGGAATTCAGGGAAACTTGGAAGGATTTGCATGAACTGATGCTGAGTGAGATGAGCAGAACCAGAAAAATATTGTACACCCTAACAGCAACATGGTGGTGATGATCAACCTTTATGGACTTGCTCATTCTATCAGTGTAACAATAAGATATAATTTTGGGCTATCTGTGATGGAGAATACCATCTGTTTCCAAAGAAAGAATTGTGGAGTTTGAACAAATACCAAAGACCTTTAATTTTGGGGGGGGGACCCTGTTATCTTATTATGTAATTTTGCTATCTCATACTTTATTTTTCTTCCTTAAGGATATGATTTCTCTGTCATCACATTCAACTGAGATCAAGGTTTACTATGGAAACAATGTAAAGACTAACAGACTGCCTTCTGTGGGAGGTGGGGGGAGTGAAGCAAGAATGGGATAAAATTTGTAGAACTCAAAATAAATGAAATATTTCTTTAAAAAGAGTAAGCATACTACCCCCTCTCCTACAAAAATATAAACCTACACGAGAAATAAAGTGAATAAAAGAGAAAAAGATATGTGTTTCAGTCTGTTTAGTCTGTTCTGATACCATCAGCTCTGTCTTGGGTGGATCACATTCTTTATCATAAGTCTATCATAGAAGTTACACATTTTTCCATAATTGCTGTTGCTGATTGTAATTTCCTCCATATATTCCTCCCCACTACCATCTATTATATTTTATCTCCTTTCACTCTTGTCCTCTTCAAAAATGTGCTATAGCACATCCAAGTTGCACAGTGGACAGAACACCAGCCCTGGGGCCAAGAGGCTCCAAGCCTACATCCCACCACAGAAACCCAGCAACCACCTAGATACATAGTCCCAGAGAGGATGAAGGAAGCAGAAAGCAAAATAGATATTTAGAGAATCCACCAATCTCACCCAGAAGAGATCCAAAAAAAACAACCCCCAGGAATATTATAGCCAAGTTTCAGAACTACCAAAGAGAACATCTTACAAGCAGCCAGAAGGGTACAATTATTATGGAGCTACAGTCAGTATTACCCAGGACATAGCAGAAACTACATTAAGGGCTTGTAGGCCTTGGAATATAATATTCAAGAAGGCAAAAGAGCTTAGAGTGCAACTGAGAATCAATTACCCAGCTAAGCTGAACATCTTCTTCCAGGGGAAAAGATGAACTTTCAATGAAACGGGGATTTCAAATGTTCCTGTTGAAATGACCGGAGCTGAACAGAAAGTTTGATCTTCAAGTACAGGACTCAGGTGAAGCATAGAGAGGGTGGATACTCATATGAACCTTCTCATTTAATAGAACAGGTAGAAGTAGCTTTTACAGATGAGGCACAGGAGAGAGTTGAATTTGAAGATATAGTATATTGTAAAAATGGAGTCAAATGGGTAAAAGGGAAATCTACAGGGAGTAAGAGAAAGGAGAGTAGAATAGGCTAAAATATTTCATGTAGCTTTTGCAATGTTATGGAAGGGGGGAAGGTGAGGGGGTATGAGGAAACCTTCATTCTCATTGGAAATGGCTCAGAGAGGAAACAGCATACACACTCAATAGGGTATAGGCATCTAGAAGAAAAAAGGAGAGAAGGGGGACGGGGGAGGAGAGAGGTGATGTGGGTGATAGAAGAGAGGGTACATTTTAGTAGAGGATATTCAGATATAATACACCTTCTTTTTTTACTTTTTTGCAAGATGGTGGAATTGGATGGCCTGTCCAGGACCACAGGGATGGGTGGTTGCTGAGTTTCTGGGGGTGGAATGTTGGTTTCTGGCCTCTTGACCCCAGGGCTGCTGCTCTGTCTGCTGCTGCACTTGGCTGCCCCACAGCACATTTTTGAAAAGCGACAGAGTGAAAGGAGAGAGAAAATAAAATAGATGGTAGGGAGAGGAATGGATGGAGGAAGTTACAATCAGCAAGAGCAACTGGGAAAAAATATGGAAGTAACTTCTATGGTGGACCTATGATAAGGAAAGTGATCCACCTGAAACAGAGCTGATGTTATCAGAACACAGACTGAAACACAATTTTTTTCTCTTTTTTTTACTTTATTTTTCATGAAGTTTTATATATTGTGGAAGAGGGGTATTATGTTACTCAAACAAGGATATTTAGTAATGTGTAAACAAATTAAAAAAATAAAAATAATCATTTTGACATTAAAAAAAAGAAAAGGGGAGGTTTGGGAGGAAAGATAACAAAGTAAAGTTTTATTATATGGCCATAATATCTAGTTTGAAATGTCCAATATGTAATTAGTGATGAAGTACAGAAACTATCTGGAAATGTGCATAGAAATGATAGGATTAAGGTAATAGTGGAAGAAGACAAAAGGACCCTAGAACTTTTGAGGAACATTCCTACAACTTTGGCAACACATAGTTTTAGGAGATTGATACTAGCAAAGGAGTCTGATAACTTACTTGAACTTACTCCTCAATAATTAAAATACTCCTTTCTTTCTTTCTCTATACCAATGATTCTAAGCCCCCGCCTTAGTTACCATTATGCATATCCTCTTCTTTGCTCTCCATTGACTTCTCCTTTATTCCTATCCCCATCCATCCAATTTCACAGATATTCCACTAGATATCTAGTGCCACCAATCATTTCCATTACCCTGGATTGACTTTTGTGTATATGAATAAACTAGCTTCATCTTAAACCTCTTCCTTTCTCTATTCCTTCAGCCTCTTGCATGCTCTGAAACCTGGTTCCCTATCAATGACATAGTTTCCCTGCTTCATCTTTCATTCACCTCCCCACACTAATTCTTCCTTATGGAGGAAATGGAATAGTTCTTTCTCCATAGAGCCATTCCAAGCTCTCCTACTTCCATCACTTGATGACTCCTATTGAGGTTCATTCGAACCATATTTATCAATTAATCAAGATTCTGGTAGCTATTGTCTGTTAGTATTTTTTGCTTTTTCAGATAGTTGTATGCCTGATTCAACTTTTCTCTCCTTCCTCCCCTACTAGATGATTTCAGTATACATACTGAAATTCAATCAAGCATCCTAACTACCCACTTGCTTAATTTCCTCACTCACAACCTTTTCCTCTACCCCAACTCAGTAATCCACAGATATATATATATATATATATATATATATATATATATATATATATATATATATATATATATATCATAGGGTTATATCAAGTCATACACTTGATCTTGCCATCACCTACAAATGTACCACTTTCATGTCAATGAATTCTGAAAGTCTTTCATCTGGTTAAAATTCATTGCCCTTCTTTCCTACTTTCATCTAATAGTCAATAAATATTAAATATCCACTTTTTTTTCCAGATATTGTACTAAGCATTATTTTCAAGGAGCTTACAATTTGATTCCATCATTCCCTTTGCTTTACAATACTAAACCATTCTTCATTGTCACCATGAACTCTAATCTCCCATTTCTTCCTTAATTCATCATTTTTGTACTGGCTGCACTCTAACTCTCCATCAACCTCTTCTCTTGAGTTTTTTGTCTCTTGATTCTATCTGCCATGTCAAACCTCAGCTTCATATTAGTCACAATTCACTGCTCAATGTGTTGTTGAATGGAACTGGGGAAGTACATTAATATATGGTTCTCATGTCTACTATAAAATTATGTTACCTAATCCCATCTGGGACTTCTCTCTAAGGCAACAAAATCATTTTTATATGTATTAGACTCCTTTGCTAAGGAGTAATGATGGGAATTTTTCAATTTGAAAATACCACAAGCCAAGACCAAAGTGGAGGGAGTGTTGATGCCTGATCTATTGTTTGTAGATGATGGTGCACTCCATGCCGCCTCTGAAGCTGAGATACAACAAAGTATGAATCCATTCTCTGCTGCTTGTGCTCATTGTGTTCTAAGAATTAACAATTAACACCAAGAAAACCCAGGTGCTCCATCAGCTAGCACCACACAATACATACCTGGAACTATTTATTACAGCAAAAGGAGAAGTTTTGACTACTGGGGACAAGTTCACTTTCCTTGGCAGTGTACTTTCCAGGATGGTACACATTGATAATAAGTCTGACACATGCATTGCCAGAACTAGCTCAGTATTTGGTAGGCTTCAAAAGAAAGTGTGGGAGAGAAGAGGCATTAGACTGACTACCAAACTGAAGGTCTACAGAGTCATTTTGCTGACATCATTGCTATATGCCTGTAGAACACAGACAGTCCATCAGCACCATGTTAGGAAACTAAATTACTTCCATTTAAATTTTCTTAGGAAGATTCTGAAAATCACCTGGCAGGATAATATTTCAGATACTAAGGTTCTTTCTGGATATAAACTGTGTAGCATTTGAACATTACTATAGAGAGCATGACTATAATGGGCTGGTTATGTTAGTAGAATGTCAAATGTATGCTTGACAAAAAGACTATTTTTATGGAAAACTCATACAGGGCAAATAATTATAAGGTGGTCAGAGGAAGTGATACCAGTACACCCTGAAGATCTCATTGAAGAAATAAAAACTGATTGTGCAGCATGGGAAACACAGGTACAGGACCACCCAGGATGGCATGCCTTCATCAGTGAGGGTGCTGCACTCTATGAGAAAGGCAGAATTGATGCAGCTCAAGGGAAACACGAGATATGAAAGTTTAGAGTAAGCACCCCAGATGTTCACATGGATTATTTGTGCCCAATTTGTATTCCTGAGCTGCCCAATTCTGAGCTGGTATTAGTCTGATTAGCCAAAGTTGGACATACCATAATTTGTCTCAAACATAGTGATGTCATTTTAGTCTTCTTCAATAACAACAGTCAAGAACCAAACCTTCCATATAGTCTTCCTCCCATACTCTCAGTTGGCTTTGGTCCATATTTAATTGATCAATTTAAACCATTATCAAGAGCTAATGCTTCTGCACTTCTTCCTCATTTCACATACTTCATGTCTTCCACCACCATTTCTATTGTATTCCTTTCTCACAAAAGGAGTGAGCCTTCTCTTGCTAAGGCAAATTCTGCTTCCTGTTTAAGTGATTCCTTTCCATTCTGTAGTCTTCAGTATATTTTCCTCTTCATCATTCCCACTTCCTCAGTCGACTGCCTATAAACCCATTCATATTTCTCTTTTTCTAAAAAAATATCAGGGGGTGACTAGGTGGCATTAGTGGATAGAGCACCGGCCCTGGAGTAAGGAGTACCTGAGTTCAAATCTGGCCTCAGACACTTAATAATTACCTAGCTGTGTGGCCTTAGGCAAGACACTTAACCCTGTTTGCCTTGCTAAAATCTAAAATAAAATTGGAGGACCATCCATTCCACATCAATTTTCTCTTTTATAGCTAAATCCTTAGAAAGTTCTCTGAATGTGATGTCTTCATTTCCTTTTCTCTTTACTTTCTATTTTTCCGTCTGCTTCTAGGATATCAGGGCAATTTTCCTGTAGAAATTCTTTAAAAATAAGGTCAAGGTTATTTTCCTGATCATGATGTTTAGGTAGCCAATAATTTTTAAATTATCTTTTCTGGATATGTATTCCAGATCACTTGTTTTGTCAATGAGATATTTCACATTTTCTTCTAGTTTTTGATGCTTTTGGTTTTAAATTATTGTTTCTTGATTCCTCACAAAGTCATCAGCTTCCTTTAGCTCCATTCTACATCTGAAGGATTTGTTTTCCTCAGGGAGCTTTCTTATCTCCTTTTCCATCTGGCCATTTCTGCTTTTTAAAGCATTCTTCTCCTCGATAACTTTTTGAACTGTTTTATCCATTTTGACCTAAACTGGTTTTTAATATGTTATTTTCTTCCACATTTTTTGGAACTGCTTCACTGAGCTGCTGACTTGGTTTTCATATTCATCCTGCATCTCTCTTATTTCTTTTCCCAATGTTGCTTCTACCTCCTTTACTTGATTTTCAAAATCTTTTTTTGAGCTCTGTCATAGCTTGAGTCTAACTTCTATATTTCTTGTAGTCTTTAAATGCAGAAGCTTGAGCTTTCTCATCTTCAGATTGTGTATTTTAGTCCTCCATGGGTCCAAAGTAATTGTCTATGGTGAGGCGCCTTTTTTTCTGTTTACTCATTTCTCTAACCTGTGCCTGGTTTTGTGGTGCTTCCTAAACTTTTGAATATCATTGGGACACGCCCCCAACAAGGACCTTAGTATATGAGGCTGTGACTACTCTCCTGGTCTGTTGAATAGCCACCAGTTCACCCCCCCTTGGGGTCCCAGGCTATGACCAGGACCTGAATATAGTCAAAGCCCCAAAGCCCTGTCCCAGGGACAGAGGACAGACCTTGGCAGTCTTCCTCTACTCCCTTACCTTCTGTGGGCTAAGCACTCAAGGAACAGCTGCTGGGAGGCTTCTTCTGGGCTACTTCACAGGCCTGCTTCTGTTTCCTGGGTTCTGGACTGTGTTGAGGGCCCCAGCTATACTTATTAGGGCAATACTGCCCTGGGCTTTGCAATCACTAAGACTGAGGTCTCCCTGCTTACCTTCCAGTTTGTTCTTGGTGTTACCTGGGGTGACAGATCAGGAAACTGTTTCTGCTGGAAGCAACTGGTGCTTACAGGGACTCAGGCACCCTTGTGTTTTTTCCTTGGAAGGCTGAAGTTCCTTCACTTGAACATGCTGCTTCCCCTCCAACCTAGAAACAGAGTCTTCCCACTGTTTTCCAGGTTACCTTGGTCTGGAGAATTGTCTTATTGGATCTTACTGTGGATTCTGTCTCTTGAAAATTTAGTTAGAGTCATAATTTTAAGGTTCTTGAAATATTTTGGAGAAAGAACCTAAGAGAGGCTATTCTTCTGCTGCTATCTTGGCTCTGCCCCTCTGTACTTTATGTTTTAGATTTTTTTCTTTTGGCAAGTCAATGAGGTTAAGTGGCTTGCCCAAGGCCACACAGTTAGGTAATTATTAAGTGTCTGAGACCAGATTTGAACTCATGTACTCCTGACTCCAGGGCCAGTGCAGTATTCACTGTACCACCTAGCCACCCCTGTATATTATTTTTTAAAATATTCTAGATCAGATTCACTAGATGATAGTTTTATTCACTTCTAATACATGTTGGAATTCATTAAAAGTTTCTATTTTTGAGAACTCATAAATTGTTTACATTCTAAAATTATCATACTTTTTGTCATTAATCAATCTTTCCTTCCTGGTCTCTCTGCCCTGCTATTCATTAAGGGGCATTCTATTGAACTTTTCATTCAATGGGAAGGTGGTGGAACAGGTGTGCTTTATGGGCATGTCAAGCTTCTTGTCCTATAAATCAATGAAAAGTATATGCATTTTTGTGTTACTATTATATGCATGATTTTAAGGTAAAGTGACCAAGGAAATGCTAAAGAGAATATTTTCTGCTGGGTTGGGACATGAGGGTAGCAGATACCCTAGTCAGATGGCATTAAACTGATCTTTGATGAAAGAGAACCATGAGCAAACCATAAGCACTCAAATCACCCAAATCTTTCACTTTTTGACTGAAATTTAATTCTTCACAATTTCCTTAATTAAATGTCAGGATTAGACCTTTTATTAAATAAAGTCATATTGAGTCTCTGCTACTCTACATTTTTATATATCCAACTAATTCATGAAATCATATAATTGTATTTCCCAAATACATACTCTAAGTTCAGGTTTATTTCTGAGACAAAACTAGAACTACAACAATAATGTTTTCCTCAATGAAAAGGTCACAAAATTACTCTTGATTAAGCATGGAAATTTTTTTTTGTTGGGGAGAAGGAGAGTCCAAGAATTCCCTGTTTCAGGATGATAAAGATCTGTAGAACATTAGATATGAGGTCACTGCTGGAGAAACCACCATGGAAGGGGAGGGCAAGGCTGAAAAAAGGAAGAAACTCACTTCAATGACACAAAATTCATATGTCACTGTCTTCTAAATTTCTACCCCACAATAAAACTTTGGTCACAATACCTTAGTTAAGACTCAAGAGAAGCCAATACCTGTAAATCATCAACTTGGTTCCACTGAAATAACCATAGAGTCAGAAAGTTTTGTGAAGGGCATATTTCCTTATCCAATCCAATGTGAGTTATTGTGGACCTACAAAAATTTGTTGAACTTAATCTTAAAATTTTTCATTATTTACCAGTCATTTAGTATAATAATAAGTCAATATATTAATTGATCAATTATTTATTCAACATCTATTATATACCAAACATTTTATTAGGCACTGGAAACAAAAATATAAGAAATATAACAATTTTCAAACAGGAGGAACTCATTTTCTATTAGGGGAAACATGAACATATATAACTCTATACAGAATACATGAAAATTAAGTAATATAAATATATTCAAGCTACTATGGGAGAGCAGGGACTAGAAATGTTGGGGATGGTAGAAATAAAAAAGTATAAGCATAAAAATAATGACTGAGCTATGTCTTAAAGAAAAAGAGGTACTCCATGAATTAGAGAGGAAGGACCTTTCAGGCATGGATGGCAACCAATACAAACACACAAAAGTATTTGATAAGCACATCTCTTCAATAAATATTAAAGAAGTGAAAAATGAAAAGTAGATGAACTAATCCTTTAAGTTTGAAATGTCTGACTTCATTCTACCTTTGACTCATGACACCTAGAATCTTGAACCTGACTTGATTTGAACCTATAAGCCTTTGATCTGAAGTCGAATTCACTACTGTTGTGCCATGATGTCATGGGAAAGACTTTAATTAAAAAAATAAACATACAAACCAAAAATCAAATGAACAAGGTTTTCCATGCATTCCAGGACCATCTCCTGATATACTGATCTATATCTTGCCACTATACCCAGGCAGTGTGATGTTGGTAATTTTGAATAACTATTTCTCATTTGAATTCAATTCACTTGTGAGATATAGTATCTCCTCCTTTATGCCTTAATCTTTTTTGAGAATGAAGGACAAACAACCTGTGAGAAGTGATAACTACTCCACTGGGCATTCAACAGGTCAATTCCAGTTGGGCAATGCAGTGAATTTTTCCTTTCATTCATTCCTTCCTTCTCTCCCTCCCTCCTCTCCCAATGGGATGCTGTATTTTATGGAGTGTCAAGGGCAAAGTTTATTCCTCAGTCAGGTGCTATGCTTTTGAACTGTCCCATCTGAAGTGGCCAGGTATGAAGTCCTAGAAAACTAAGGCCCTGGAGAAAGTGGACATCTCAGATCATGAGGAAGATCTGAGGTCCAATTCATTAGAGGAGTCCATGTACCCTTTAATAAAGTGCCATCAGTTGAAAGCTCTGCCTCAGTGATTTTTTTTTGCAGAGTGGACAATTTGGAAAAAAACCCACAGAAGCTAGAAATGTCAGTACTCAGAGTAGAGGACAGAGAACATCAAAATAATGGATTTCAAGTAGAGAAAATGTTGGGAGCTTAGAGATGGAGAAAATATTTAGGTATTTTAAGCATTTCCCTTCTTAGATGTATTTACATTTTAATAGAAGGGGCAGTCTAAGAAGCATAACAGTCAATATGAAGGAATAAGTCTGCAATGAAAGAATTGGAGAAACCACTGACAGAAGGTAGAGAAAATTGGTGGGGGTGGGTCAACACACTGTGCCTGTGGCTCTTAAAACCACAAATGATTAGTTACTTATTAGGTCATTCCTATATATTAACATTGGAACATAGGATCTTAGAAGCAAGTGATACCTTAGAATCACTTTTCTAAATTTAATTCTTTTGCAATGAGAAAATTAAACACCCAAAAGTGAAAACCTATATTAAGTGAGGTCCAAAATCTAGTTCATGGTGAAGGCAGAACCAAAAGTTAATTTTCCCAATTCCCAAATCAGTACTCTTTTCATTACACTTGACAAATTAGTCACTCAAACATTTTTTTGTGAAAAACTAGATCTGTTCCAGAGAGTAAGAAAACTTAGATGGGAAGAAAGTAGAGTTGGAAAGAAGGAAGGGTCTGATATTATTTTTTTTCATCAAGATGCCCTTCTAGAATGGATTTTAAGAGAGAAAGTTATCCATAATCACTGATTAATGAGATGAACATTGATATCACATTTAATAAAAAATGCTTATTTTGTGACTTTCCTTATTCTATCAGGGGTTTTTCTAAGAAATAGTTATTATTCCTGGAAGACATGCTGTCTTTGGAAGTTCTAACATCATGGTTCAACCATGCTGCTGATTCTAGTATAAGCTGACTAATGAACAATTTTACTCCAGGCCAAAAACTTGATTATTTTCTTTCTTTTTTGTTTCCTTTTTCAAAATCTTTCCAGGGTTCTACTCAATAATAAATCAGTAGCTTAAGGACATCATCATCTTTTCTTTCTCTTTCCTTCACTGCAGGCCCTGGTACCTGCTGATGTGTCCTTTACCACTGATGACTCCTCATTAGCAGCTTCCCTATTTCCCTATCTCCTTAGTTCTACTTCTATATTCTTCTTGAAAATTCATTTCACTTCTCCACTGCTGCCCCTCTCTTCAAGATACTAACATACTCTGCATTGCTAATTGAATTCCTAATTCTTTGTCAAGGGAAAGTTTGATGCAGTAAAAAAATGTGCTGCTGAGCAATAAATCATTTATTACCAACAAATTCAGAAATACAAAGGAATATAGAATTATTTCATGAATTAATGCTAAGCAACAACAAAGTGCAGAAAGAATAGAGTGGAGTATATGTTAACTGAAATCACATAAGAAAAAGTAAATGAAAAGAAATGCACAAAAGATTTTTATAGGATGTAGAGTAACTGAAATAATGCTATTATGATTTATACATTGATATTTATTAATTTAAAAGTAGAAGACTACTACCCAAGTATAAATTGTTGGAATTGATATTCAAAGTTAAATTTTTAATAAAATAATGAAAGATGATGGAAAGGAAAGATAAAGAAGGGAAGGGAAGAGAAGGAAAAGTACAAGAAGAGAAGTGAACAGGAATAACTAAAAAAGGAAAGAGGAAATAAAGGAAGATGGACAGAAGAAAAGAATGGAATAAGGGAGGGAGAGAAGAAGGAAGAATGTGAGGTTTGCTTCAATAGTATAGAGAGTAGGATTCAGACACTATCTCCCCATTTGTTGACTTTATTGTTTTTGACAAATTGTCTAACTTCTTTGCTATTCAATTACCTCATCTGTGAAATGAAATCTATAGGATTTATCCTGATCCTTCACAGGACTATTGTAAGTATTGGTGTGGATAATATATATATATATATATATATATATATATATATATATATATATATCATATATATATGATATATATATAAAATTATATATATATAATATATATATAATATTATATATATGATATATATATAACATTTTTAAACTGTAAAGCACAATATAAGCTATTTTTAAACTTAAAATAGGTATATGTTTAGCAAATCAGTAGCAAATTCATCTTGATTTTAAACTCTTACTATTAGACCTATTGGTCTATAGCACAGGTAAATGAACCATTAAACATGAGATTACTGCTAAAAATATTAAATGATATATTGAATAACTACTACTCAGCTAATAATTAAAATTTATCTTTCTGTAGTTATAAACCCTATGCATTTTGTACAATCATACTTACCCTATATTGTAAAGCTCTTTGTAAAGCTATGTCTAGCTTATTTTTATCATTTCCTTTTTACTCTTTATCTTCCCTTCTGTTTGTTTTTTAATTTACATTTTTATATATTTACACATTACTAAAATAGTCTTGGTGTAAGACTAAACATAATTTCACCTCCCCACACAAGAATAAAAAATCTCAGGAGAAATAAAGTGAAAGAAAGAGGGAAAAAAATGTGCTTCAGTCTGTGTTCCGATACCATCAGCTTTGTCTGGGGTAGATCACATTCTTTATCATAAGTCCATCAGAGAAGTTACTTCAATAGTTTTTCACAGTTGCTGTAGCTGATTGTAATTCCCTCCATCCATTCCTCCCCACTACCATTTATTATATTTTCTCTTTCCTTTCACTCTGTCCCCTTCAAAAGCAGCTGCTCTAGGGCAGCCAATGAGGGACCCAGGCACTCCTCAAGCTGTTCCAGAAAAGTTAGAGCTCCTTCACCACTGGTTGTGTTGTCATCCCCTCTAACCCCATAGAAGAGAGCCTTTCCATGATCTTCCAAGTTTACCTTGGGCTGGAGAATTGGCCCATTGGGTCTTTCTGAGGATTATGTCTTAGAATATTTTGTTAGAGTCATAATTTTAAAGTTTTTGAAATATTTTGGAGAGAGCTTCTGGGAAACCTATCTTTATGCTGCCATCTTGGCTCCATGCCTCTCTCCCTTTATTTCTAAAACTATTCACATCTTTTTCTGTGTGTCTGTTTGTGTGTGTGTGTTTGTGTGTGTGTATGTGTGTTTGTGTGTGTATGTGTGTGTTTGTGTGTGTGTGTGTGTGTGTGTGTGTGTGTGTGTATGTGTAGGCTCTCCTTGGGACTCAAGTTTATAATATTCATGACCCAGATGCCCCACCTTGGGAACTCCTTCTACTTATAAGCAACTATTATAAGTCATATTGTAGTTTTAAAAAATGTTATAATTGAAAGAAAATAATCAGCAAGTATTTTTTCACCTGTGACATCAAGTAAATAACCATTTCTTCTCCAAACTTCCATATCCAGAGGTAAAAATATGAGTCCTATAAGAGGATAGAATTCTAATTGTGTAGTTCCAAGGTAAAACTGTACTTCTCCTGACAATGCAGATCTTTACTTGAGTTGGCCATAAATTTATAACATTATTCCCTGGGAGGACAGGGCTACCATTTCAGAAAGAAGTTATGATAATGTATGAGTTTGACAGCAAGGATGCTGAGTAATCTGGTTCTTCAAGGCACACAGGAAGAAATTGTCTGAAAATAAAAGAGTATAACTGAAAAAGTAAAACTACGATGGAACAACTAAAAAAAAGCAGAGATAATGAATTATAAATGATGATAAAGTTCATTAAAGTTAATTTAATGAGGATGTGGAAAGATATGAATCCTTCCTTATAATTGGCAGAGTTGTGAATTTGTCTAACAAGTCTAAAGAGCATTATTCAATTATACTAAAAAGAAAGGATGAATGAAAGTGGTTAAAATATGAAAATCCTTTGAGTAAGAACTCTCATTGCTATGATATGAAGTTAAAGGCAGGAAGAAAGGTAGAGGGATAAATAAACAAATTGTCATACATAAATGGATTAGAATATTACTGTGCCACCAAAAAACCCAACAAATTCTAATAAAAGAGAAATGTGAGAATACAAACTAATGAAGAGTGAAAGGAGAAAATAATAAAATGGTACACATATGATAATTACAATATAAAGGGAAAACAAGACTAGCAGCAACAGCAAAAAAGACATTGGATGCTGTGTAATAGTAATGACCAAATCTGGTCCTGGAGAAGAGCTGAGTAAACATATCTCCCTCCTTTTACAGTATTAACAAAAACAATTAGCATTTAAATAAATAACACTTACTCTGCCCTAGACACTTTTAAGTGCTTTACATATATGATTTCTTTCATTCTCACATCCTAGGAAGTAGGAGTTATAATTATCTCCATCATATATTTGAAGAAACTAAGGCAAATAGAAGTTAAATGTTCTGACAAAAGTCATATAGCTAGGCTTGACGTCAAGTTTGAACTTGACTCTGAGTTCCAGTACCCTATTCGCTGAAGTACGTAGACGAACAAGAGGATTATGAATGGGGATTATTGTTTTTATTGTCAGATACAATTAGTGACTTGATTTTTCTGATTTTTTAAACTTGTTTTTCTAAAAGTTGTTAATTAATTACTCAGGGAGATGGTGATAAGTAATAAATATATTCAGAAGTGAATGTAATTATTAAAAATTATCAATATTTTATGTTTTGATGTTGCAATTGCTGTTTTTAATAAAAAGCATTTAAGAAATGAGAATCTTTTCATTATAGTCTCAGTAGTGCCACTAATTCACTATTGGTTTCAATAACTCACTCTTCTCCTTTGGACCTTGGTTTCTCCATTTATAAAACTGGGAGAGTTGTAAGACATTCTTCAAGATCCTTTCAAACTTGACCATTTTTTGAAAAATTTTTGAGAAACTGGGATGCACTCCTCAAACACATTTTTTTTACTGCAAAATTTGCCAAACATTATTTTCCCCTAAACCTAAAGTTTCTCAAATTACTGTTTTGCCATGGAAAGAAACTGAATTTGCAGTCAAAGAACCTAAATCCAAATCCCCTTTCCACTACTTATTACCTGGGACATTTTTCTCATCTCTTAAATGAGATAGTTGAATTAAATGCTGTCTAAAGCAAATTTTATCTTGATTTATATTCCTTTATCCTATTTCTTACTCATTGGATTATAAACTTCTTAGGGGTAGGAGCTTTCTTTTTGTTTTTATGTGTATTCACAGTCCCTTGAACAGAATCTAACTCATACTCTGTGATAATTAAATGTTCATGTTATTAATTCTTTGTTTTCATCCTCCAAACAGCTGTTTTTAGTGAATGACTTCCTTGTGCTATTTATTCCCAGAGGGAACCTACAAAATTTGATCACTAAAATTAATGTCAAATTTTAAAATGTCTGTACATTTATCTTGCTATCACATCATTTTATCCTACGGGTTCTGTTTTCAATATCTCTATGAACCAATCTCCTTTGTGTATTCTCACTGAAAGGGTCTGCACCAATTTAGCTTTATTTATTATTTTTTAATAGAGGACCTAATACCATACCCTGCAAAGTGAGCAACTTAAATGCTATTTGATCATGAAAAAAGATGATGTATTTGAAAATTTTTAGATTTAGAAATGCATAAAAGCACTGGATTCTTTCTTCCTATGTAACAATTTCTTGTCAGGGGCAAAAAGATGATTGAAATGACATCATCTTCAGGTTTTCCTGACTCTATACTATGGATGTTAAAAAGTAAAATAAGAATGATAGCAACTATGAGAAGAACATTTTCCTGATCAAAAATATAGAAGACTTCTGTTAAGGAAAACAAAACCAAGTAAGATAGATATATAGATAGATAGATATGTGTATATACATATATATATATATATATATACATACATATATACATACATATATCTATATCTATATCTATATCATCTCCATCTCTATCTCTAGCTCTATCTCTAGCTCTATATCTATATCTATATATACTGGGACAGCTAACTGGTACAGTGGATAGAGCAGTGTTCCTGGAGTCAGGAGAATCTGAGTTCAAATCCAGCCTCAGACATTTGATACTTACCAGCTGTGTGACCTTAAGGAAGTCACTTAACCCCACTCTCCCACAAAATGAAAAACAAAAGCAAAATATACCTTTCCTATAATTGTTTTTCATGGTTAATCCTGGTCCAATATATTGGAAAAGGTTATTTTTAGAATTTTAAGATTAAGGTCAAGGTGTGCATCCTACTTAAAGACTAAATGATCATGAGGAATACACTACAACTCTTAGAATTTCAATTTTCCTCCTCTACAGAATGGAAATGACATTTTTGTTCTCTTTACCTAACAAAATTATTGTATGGAAATAAGAATAAATTTCTACATGAAAGTCAGTTATTTATCAAAATTAAGATGACATTGTGATAGCCCACCTTATAATCATTCAGATTTGAGTTCAAGTTTTTCCTTTTCCACATGCACATGTGACATGTGACAGTGGAGATAGGTCATTGGTCTTTCTCTCAATTTCACTAGGCAATTCTCCAAAATTAATAGTGGAAATATTTTAACTGGAAGGTTTCTATCTCAAAGAAATCAAAGAAAAGCAGAAAAAAAACTACACACAAACACATACACACACACACACACGCACGCACACACAAACACAAAACACACAAATTGAAAAACTATTTTTATGGTGAAAAAGAAATGTAAATTGAGAAGAAGTCCATCAATTAAGAAATGACTGAACAATTTGTGGCAAATAGTTGTGATGGTGGGATGACTGAAAATGTGATGATGAGGAGAATAGTTTCATAAAAATTTGGTAAGACTTCTTTGAACAGATATATAGAGAAGTGAATTAGGCCAGGAGAAAATTGAACACAGAATCAGCAATAATTTAATGATATTCATATATGATCAATGATGATCAATAGCACAATCATGACAATCCAAAGGACATATTAGGGAAAATGTTAATCAATTCCAGAGAAAGAAATGATGAATTCTAAGTACAGAGAATATTTTTTACTTTGATTTTCTTGTATTTTTTTGTCATAAGACTAATTTGGAAATAAATTTTGCATGACTTCACATGTGTAATGGGTATCAAATTACTTGTTTTTTCAATGGGTGGGGGATGGGTACAGGAAAGGAGAGAATTTGGAACTCAATTTTTAAAAATAACATAAATGCCAAAACTAATAAAAACAAAAAGGGGAATTTTAGAGTAAGAGCTCTCTAAATTGGGAAGAGTTTTAAACAAAAACTATTTCCAAAAAGCGAAAGAAAAAAATCACTTATCAAATATCTAACATATATGAAATGCTATCTGCCAAGGACAAAGAAAGATAGTAAAATATGGTCCCTGCCCTCAAGGAGTGTATAATTTATTTAACGAGATGAATGAATTTAAATGGTTTTAAGCTATGCAATATTAGCTATTTCAAATTCAATTTTATTTTCAGTTCCAAATTCTCTCCCCTAACAGTTTTATCTCCATCCTTCATAGAGAGCAAGAAAATAAAACTTTTACAAATATGTCAAGCAAAATAATTTCCTGCATTAGACACATTTCAAAATAGTATACATATGCATATGTAAACAAATATATATGTAAAACATGCACAATATATATATATATATGTACCATATTTTTGAAGATAGCTAAAGCAGAAATTTGTTTTGCTTGACATAAATATAAAATATATAATACAGTATATACAATATATCATATTTTTGGAAATGGTTAATTCACACAAATATATATATATATATATATATTCATATACATATATTCAAATAGTTCAGAAAATTAGTGTTCTATGAGGCAAGTTAATAGATATTTTGATTTATTGTTGCTAGATTATTTCAGTTATGTTTGACTTTTTGTGACTTGATTTGGGATTTTCATGGCAAAGACAACAGAGTGATTTGTCATTTCCTTCTACAGTTCATTTTACATAAGTGGCACTGAGATAAATAGGGTTGAATGACTTGTTCTGGGTCACTAAATTTGTAATATCTGAAACTAGATTTGAAATCACTAAATGAGTCTTCCTGACATCAGTGCCACCCTCCCATGCACTGTTCTACTTAGTTTACCCCAAAGGGTTCATTATTGTACTAAAATTGTGGAAGGTTTAATGGTAAAGGAAAACATAATGAAATTTGAATGTACACAACAATCTTTTCTGAATTCTGATATCCTAGTTTACAATACAATAAAGTATCCATAAATATGATTGATAATAATGAAATTATGCTACTCATTTTTGCTATGTATCTAACATGAATTAAATCTATAGCCTGCATTTTGTTCTTTGCGTAGCCATAAATGATGATAATAGCTACATTTAGTGTGATTTTAAAGATTTTGTGGTTTACTGTTTTCTATTTTTTTTTTGGTGTGTGGACTTGTGATTCCATAAGGGTAGAGGACTTCCAGTGTAGGAACTGCCTTTTAGTGTAGCCATTTAGCAACTTGTCTATAAATTACTGTTTTACAGCTTCTCCTGGAACTTGAATTCAAGTCTTTTTTGACTTCAAAAAGCAGTCTCCCATCTAAGATATTATGATGTTTTTATTCTATAATTGAATATTTATATAGAAAAACATCATGAAACTGATTATATGGTGCTGGTTCAAAGTTAGTATGGTGTAGAAAAAGTGGATTGGATTTGATTGTTCGATGACTAATGATCTATTTACTACAAAGTGATTTTAGGCAAATCATGGCACCTTAGTGTGCCTCTATTTCCTCATCTCTTAAAAAGGAATAATGACATTTGTACTACTTCTACTATAGGACTAATATTTTGATTGAGTTTGCTAATATGTGGCAAGTGGTTGTAACTTTCAAGTACTACTTATACGTGAACTATTTAATGCCATATAAAGAAAATGTAAGTATGTCAATGAACTTGTTTAATATTTTTAAAGATTAATATAAAAGGTCTCTTCCTTCATTATATTCATGAGATTGGAACTGTTTATATCTGTTATGACCTGTGAGTTGAGTTCCTTTCTCTTAAGAATGGATAATTCTTTGTATCAACTATTCACTTTGAAAAGGACAGTTAGGAGATGCACAGAATAGAGGATCAACCCAAGAATCAGGAGGAACTGAGTTCAAATCTGGTTTCAAACATTGACATTCACTAATTGATGACCTTGAATAAGTCACTTAACCTTGATTCCCTGACACCCAGGGCCATCTCCAATCACCATGATTCATATCTGGGGGTGCTGGACCTAGATGACTCCAGGGGAGAAAGTGAAGCTAGTGATTTAGTACAACACCCCTTCATTCAAACCCAACTTGCTTGTCAAAGCAACACCTTCCTGATGTCATAGTCTTCTTTGGGAATGAAGGACAAATATCACTTTTCAAGGATACAAAAGTACACCCTTCTGAAAATTTAATTAATTGGGGATGAAAATGTTAAAGATAAAAGATGAGGCTAAAAATGAACAAGCAGTATCTCCTTAACAAGGGCCAAGTCATATAACTGTTTAAAGGTACACCTTAGAACTGAATAAATGGTCCTGAAAAGAATACTGTTAAAAAGATGAAGGTTGCTTTGAGAACTTTTGTAAATGGGTTCCTATTCTCACTGTCTTCTGGAATTTTCCTCATAATTTTTTTTCTTTTCAGAGAGCATTCTCTCTAATTTCAGGGGCAAGGGGAGTATTTTCCTTGATCCTCTGATTTCTTTATTTCATCTCTATTGTGCATCTGGACTGAGAGTAGGTTCTATGTTGTTTTTCAATTTGACTCTCCCTTTGTTTCATTCAGAATAATGTAGTTTTGGTGAGGAAGATAGAAACAACAGTTTCTCTTAACTCCATCTGTGTTGTGACTTTCATTCCCAGGGTTATTTCAATGTCATGTGAAGGAATAGGAACATTTTGCTTTCCTAAGCTGCTTTTCAGATTCACAGAATGTACACTGACTGTGATGTACTAAGATACCAAGCAGAAGTCCCTGAGGTTTTGAAACCGATTGGACTAATGGATATGATTTGAGCTTAGCAGAACCAAAGAGACTGCCAATATAGAAATTAGTTCAGAAGACTTTTTTCAGTCTTTCAAAGTCATTACAGCCAGGGATCTTCAAAGTCATTACAGCCAGGATACACAATGCACAAGTTTTTTAAATTACATTATTCCTCCTTGATTAATCAAGATTAATTTTATTTTTGATTTACTTCAGATTCTCTTTTAAAAGTTTTGTTTTTGTAATTTTAAATGAATTACAATTATTCAGGATCAATTTTGGTATCCTGTATAGTGCCTAATATAGCTGTTGTTGTTATTCTCAGTCAGTCTGAATCTTTGTGACCCCTTCTGGGGGTTTCTCTGCAAAGACACTGGAGTGGTTTGCTATTTCCTTTTCCAGGAAACCAAGACAAACAGGATTAAGTGACTTTATTTAGGGTCACATAACTAGTATCTAAGACTGAATTTGAATTCAGTCTTACTCCAGGTCTAGAATTCTATCTACTGTACGCCATCCTTGTCCAACTAGTAGGTGCTTTAATGTATTCTTGTTGACTGATTTTGCTTTAGAGCTCAACTCCATTACTTTCTAAAGTCTAGCATAGACAATCCACAAAACTACAAATCAAAGTTTGATTTGTAGTGTTTTCTGATTTCTGAGTGATAATGATCACGATGAAAATTTAACAATTCAAGAATCATCCAACCCATTTTGTTTTATAGTTCTTAGTTTCCCTCAAACTTAGCTTTTGCACAACCTTCAATAGCATAAGGCCTTTACTTATCTCCCCGGCTATTGCCTCCTTTCCCTAAGTGGCACATGCTTTCTCTCAAAATATACATCACTGTTTGCTCAGCAGTAGTTAGGGATGAGTCATTTACCTCAATTATTTCATCTTTCATAGGTTCAGTGATTCATATTTGTAAGATTACTGGTTGACACATGATATGTATTATAATGATCTCATTCCATTGTTCTTTTTATTTCTTTATTATGCACTACATTAATTATTCACAGCACACCTGCAGACCTGCTAAACACACACTTAATATTCAAAAATAACCAATAGATTGGCTAGATATGCCTTTCTTTTTAGATGCACAATGCCCCTCATTAATTGGCATGTCAGTAGTGCTGACTGAAGGCTGGTTTAAAAAAAGGCAAGTATTACTTTGGCTTTGCAAGGAATGCAAAAAAACGTCCCAGTATATTCTTACAATCATTATCTTTCTTTGGTTACAGAGATACCAAGGTTACTGGATTTTCAATGCTAGAAACTGTCTTCCCTTAGGAATCAAAATAAAAAAAAATATATTTTTTTTAGGTTTTTTGCAAGGCAAATGGGGTTAAGTGGCTTGCCCAAGGCCACACAGCTAGATAATTATTAAGTGACTGAGACCGGATTTGAACCCAGGTACTCCTGACTCCAAGGTCGGTGCTTTATCCACTACACCACCTAACCGCCCCAAAATAAAAAAAAAAAACATTATTGAAAAATATCAAAATATGGTCAGTAGAGGACCAGGTCTTTTTATCTGTGTTCAAGTCCTGATTATGATATAAACTAGCTGAATGTCAGGGATCTTAAGTTCTTGATGACTCAGTTAAATCTCTAAGATTGAAAATACAAATGAGTTAAAAAGCAAAAGAGCAGAGAGTTTCTAGATTGGAATTTCTCCACATCAATAAAATCACAGATCTGAACCTCTATATCTATGTCCCTTAAGTCTCTTAATTTTGATTTGTTATCTTTCAGAATGTTTGAAGTTTGATAACTGAGAATTCACTTAAACAAGGAGAATTCAGAAACTATCTTTCATTAGCAGGCTTGTGGTAGAAACCAGTATATGAATTCTGTTAGTTGCAAATATGTTTACCTGAGACTCCTGGAATGATATTTTATGACTTTTCTTAATTGATTTTTATTATTAAATGGATTTGTTATCATTTCTTTGAGTCTCTTAAAAGGTTGAATAATTGAGATTTTGAAAGTTGGAAGTAACATGCAGTTAGTGCAGGACATATACTAAAGGAATACCTAAAATAACATATCTGGCAGTGATTGCCTAATCTTTTCTTGAAGAGTTTAAAGAGAGGGAGGCAACAATGTACTCAGAGCAGCTCATTCTATTTCTGGCAATCTTAAGGGTTTTGTTTTGTTTTCTTTTGCACAGTCAATTGATTTTATTTTATTTTTAATTGATATTTTATTTTTCCAAATACATGTTATGAAAGATTTTACAAAATTCATCCATATGCAAATGTATATTTTTAAGTTACAAAATTTTCTTCCCCTCTATATTTCCTCCCCTCCTCAGCATCAAACAGTGAGGTTACATTGCATGTATTTTTGATAGATATTTACACATTAGTCATTTTTGGTATGAGGATTTAGGATTAAGGGAAAGAGATACATAAGAGATAATTTTAATAAAGTGCTCATCAGATTCTGAAGGAGGTTTTGCATGTAGTTTTTTGTTTTGTTCTTCCTCTGAATGGGTATAACATTTTCCATAGTCAGTCTAATACAGTTGACTTAGCTCTCTGGACTGCTGAGAGGAGCTGCTTCCATCAAGGTTGTTTATCTCATAATGCTGTTGTTGATGTGTACTTTGTTTTCTTGGTTCTCTTCCCTTCATTAAGAATCAGATCCTGTAATTCATGTTTCTCTTGGCACTTCAAATTTTAGGAAGTTTTGTCTACTATCAAACCTAAGCTGACCTTTCTTTAGCATTACTACTGATTCTGTCCTTTGTGGCCAAATAGAAAAAAAAATTAATCTCTCAGGTATGATAGCCCTACAAATAATGGAAAGGGATACCATATTTCTCTTATTTCTTCTTTTGTCTAGGCTAAACATGCCCAGTTCTTTCTTATTTTATGTACAGTTCTCTTAACTGCTCCTAATATACTATGGATTTCTAATATTATGATTATTCTTTTCAGGATATGCTCCAAATTAGAAATGCTCTTCTTTAATTCTGACTTTAAGAACTAAATACAATATGCTATACAGTGGAACATGTAGTTTGCTAAAAATCCAGAAATTGATTGAGTATTGGGAAAGTGAAATATATATATATATATATATATATATATATATATATATATATATATATATATATATATATGAAAAAGGTTTTAGGGGTGGGAGAGATTATAAATTTTGTTTTGAACATATTTGAGGTATCAAGGCTATATCCAGGTGTTAATGCCAAATAACCAATTGGATTTGTGGAAGTAAAATTCAGGAGAAAGACTTTTTCTAGATATGTATAGTTGGGATTGATCTGCTTAGATATTTTTTGAGTTGAGGGAATGAGAGGATGATGAGACCCAAGAGGAAGAATGTTAATCTCAAAAAAGGTAAACTAATTTGAAGCAAGAGAAAATGTTCATCAGTGATTAGAAGGCCATTTGATTCTATGGGGTTCTAGAAAGAAAATTAACAAAGAAAAGAGTACAATAAAAATTCTTAGAAAGAAAGTCTATAGGGAAGCTAGGTAGCACAGTGAATAAAGCATAGGCCTTGGAGCCAGGAGGGCCTGAGTTCAAATTCAGCCTCAGACACTTATTAATTACCTAGCTGTGTGACCTTGGGCAAATCACTTTACCCAACTGTCTTGCAAAAACCAAAAGGAAATAAGAAAAAGAAAGAAACTTTACAAATCAATGTCATTGATATTAAGTGCATAAATTATGCAGGTAGATATAGGCTTGGGTGAGGAAGATTCACTTAGTGAACTTGAAAAGGATAGGTTAAAAAAGTATGTGTGTGTACACTATAAAGATAGCAAAAATGAAAGAAGTTAAAACAGAGACAGATCATATTAATAAAGGGAATTCAAAGTACTTGCGATTAAACAGGATAATGGAAAAAAGGGAAGTTGTTGAGGAGCTTGTGGATCATCAGTAAAGTGAGCAAATAAATGTGTGTAGACTTAAAAGACAGAAGGGGGAAACATTATAAAAGTTTGATCAAGGGAAAACTCATCCTTAACAATTATAATTTAAATTGAATTTAATAAATAGATATAGATAAAGGAAGAGCAAATTAAACTATAAAACCCCACAATTTGTTACAGATAAGAAACACACTGAAAATATATAGGTAAATAAGCAATAAAAACAAAGAGAAGAAGAAAAACTTAAATCATCTAAGGCCTTAGAAGAAAAGTTAGCCAAATTGCAAAACAAATTTATAGGATTATAAAAATAGAAGAATAATATTCTTTTCTGAGTTAATTTTTTCCAAGAGAAATGCAAACAAGAAGTATAAGCAATATATAGAGCAAGAAGAATTGTTGGATAAAGTAGATGTGGCAAGATAATTTCTGAATGGAAATATTAGAGAATCCATAGTCTTCAGTGTCCAGAGATACCTTTACAAAAATTGAACAGGACAAAAAGACATTCATAAACAGGCAAACTAAAATTCAGAAAAACAATTAGAAAGGCAAGCAAAAAAGCAGAAATCTTAAAAATGAAAAGAAAATAGAAACAGATTAATAGAGAGACTATTTTCTACAAAAAGTCCTAAAATAGCAGATTAATATCTAACCTGAACAGGTAAAACACAGAAAAAAATTGCCAATAAAAAATGGAGCTCAATTTAGAACAGAGGATATTCTGGGATATCTCAGAAACTGCTAAAAATATTTATATGACTGCAAAGTTGATCATAAACATTTTATTTTCAAAGAAAAGTAGATCAATGGAATAAACTAGATAATCATAACCTAAAAGAAATTCAAAATACACTGTGTACCCAGACTTAGATATACATGAAAACATAAAACTTTCATTGTGAGAAAGATTCCATTTTTAACAAGTTCCAGAAACATGGAAAAATAGTCAAGCAGAAATCAGAATTAGAACAGCAGCTTTCATGATATATCACAATAAGTTCCAAATATTTATGCAACCTGAATATAAAATGGTCATATAATAGGATAATGGAACAGGTAGATTTCAGAACTAATAGGAATGAAATAGGAATAGAAGTCTATTTGGATAATCATAGAAATAGATCCAATCTTTTTTTTCTGAAGGAATTGGTTATTTTTGACAAGATATATGAGAGATAAGCATGAAAAGAATTTTGAATATTAAAAGGAAAACCATAGTAAAAATGAATTGGAGGTGGAAATGGCCAACCACTCTAGCCAGTAAACCTCTTGCACATTATGGTCTATGGGGTCATGAAGAGTGGGTCATGACTGAATGACAGAACAACAGTATACAGGAAGGATTAGACTTGTCATGCGTTGCTACAGTACAATGAAGAGCAATGAACAAAATTTTCAAGGAGCGCTGTATAATCAACTCAAGATAAAAGTCATTAAAGTTACTCAAAAGTGATTTGACTAGGAGAGGAGCCAAAACGGTGACAGGAGAGGATCTTCTCTTAGGTGCCCTCTCTCTGATATTTCCAAACTTATAAAATAAGCACAGTAACTAAATTTCTGAGAGACAGAACCCACAGAGGGATCCAGAGAGGCAATTCTCCAGCCCTAGGTAACCTAGAAAATAGCAGAAAGTCTCTGGTCCATGGGGCTAGAGGGGTGGCCCACCAGAGTGAAGGACCTTCAGGGTCCCAGAGGCAGCCCCAGGGTGCTGGCAGCCATGGCTCACAGCAGCAGGGGCAGTTTCCTGATCAACACCCTGGAGAGCACAGAGCACAACTTGGGGGAACAGCAGGGGGGAACTCTGCCAGAAAGAGCACGTGAAGCCCAGTCCTCAGGGCACTCATCGAGCAAGATGGCCTCCGCAGCTCAGATCCAGGAATCTGAAGCATGTGGAGCCAGTAAGCAGTAGCTTGAGTTCTGAGCCTAGGTAAGGGAGTAGAGAGAGACTGCTGAAGGTTGTCCTCTGTCC
This sequence comes from Macrotis lagotis, assembly GCF_037893015.1. Taxonomy (NCBI): domain Eukaryota; kingdom Metazoa; phylum Chordata; class Mammalia; order Peramelemorphia; family Peramelidae; genus Macrotis; species Macrotis lagotis. The sequence goes on from NC_133658.1 coordinate 538,423,876, forward strand.
CTGGAACAGGACTCTGGGGCTCTGACCACATTCAGATTAGGATCACAGTCTAGGTCCCCCATAGAACAGCGGGGCCCCCACTTCAGCCCCGTGGCAGAGGGGTGTACTTATTGTCATTCACAAGACAGAGCTTCACACACTGAGATCCTTCAGGGAGGGGTATCCCAATAAAACTCAAAAGCTCAAGAAGCACCCAAAAATGAGGCACAGGCTGGAGAAATGAGTAAACCGAGAAAAAAGAGCAACACCATTGAGAAATAATTTGTCTATGATCCCAAGAAGAATCAAAATACTCAATCTGAAGATGAGGGAGTACAAGCTCCTGCATCTAAAGACTCCAAGAAAAACAGAAATTGGGCTCAGGCTATGACAGAGCTCAAAAAAAGACTTTGAAAATCAAGTGAGGGAGATGGAAGGAAAATTGGGAAAAGAAATGAGAGAGATGCAGGAACAACATGAAAATGAAGTCAGCAGCTTAGTGAAGGAGATCCAAAAAATGCTGAAGAAAAATAACATGTTAAAAAGCAGCATATGTCAAATGGATAAAACAATTCAAAAAGTTATTGAGGAGAAGAATGCTTCAAAAAGCAGACTTGGCCAGATGGAAAAAAAAGAGATAAAAAAGCTCTCTGAGGAAAACAAATCCTTTAGATGTAGAATGGAACTAAGGGAGGCTGCTGATTTTATGAGAAATTGACACAATACTTCAAAACCAAAAGAATGAAAAGTTAGAAGAAACTGTGAAACATCTCATTGAAAATAAAACTACTGATATGGAAAACAGATTTAGGAAAGATAATTTAAAAATTATTGGGATACCTGAAAGCCATGACCAGGAAAAGAGCCTTGATATCGTTTTCAAAGAATTACTACAGGAAAATTGCCCTGATATTCTAGAAGCAGAGGGAAAAATAGAAATTGAGAGAATCCACCGACCTCCCTGAGAAAGAGATCCTCCCAAAAACCAAGTCCGAGTAATATTATAGCCAAGTTCCAGAAATCCCAATTCAAAGAGAATATTACAAGCAGCCAGAAGAGCACAATTCAAATATCAGTGAGCTGTAGTCAAGATCACACAGGGCTTAGCAACAACTACATTAAAAACTCATAGGGCTTGGAATATAATATTCCAGAAGGCAAAAGAGCTCGGAATACAACCAAGAATCAACTAACCCAGCAAAACTGAATGTACTCTTCCAGGGAAAAAGATGGACTTTCAATGAACCAGGGGAATTTCAAATGTTCATGTTTGAATGGCCAGAGATAAACAGAAAGTTTCATCTTCAAATACAGGACTCAGGTGAACCATAGAAAGTGGAGGAGAAGGGGAAAATATGAACGACTTAATGATGATGAACTACATGTATTCCTACATAGAAAAATGATACTGATAATACTCATAGGTACCTTTTCATTTAATAGAGCCGGTAGAAGGAGTTTTTTTTTTAGATGACGCACAGTAGAGAGCTGAATTAGAAGATAAAATATATTGTGAAAATGGAGTGAATTCCTAAAAGGTAAATGTAATGGGAGAAAGAAAAAGGAGAGGTGGAATAGGCTAAGATAATTCATATAATAAGATATTTTTTACAATGAGCTCTTGCAATGATATGGAATAGGGAAAAGCAAGAGGGAATGAGGGAAACTTTGCTTTCATCAGAGGTGGCTAGGAGAGGAAACAGCATATATCCTCAATGGGGTATAGACATATAGTGTAAGAAGGAGAGAAGGGGGACAGGGGCAAGGTGTGCATGTAAGTGATGGAGGAGAGGACGGACCATGGTGGGAGAGTGGTCAGATATAACACATTTTCTCTTTTACTCTTGCAAGGTGCTTGTCCAGGACAATAGGCTGGGTGCATGCTGGGTCTAAGGGGTTGTATTTGGACTCGGGTCCTCTTAGCATCAGGGCCAGGGATCTGTCTGCTACAGCACTCAGCTACTCTACAGCACATTTAAGAAGAGGGCCAGAGTGAAAAGAGAGAGAAAATATAGTATATGGTAGTAGGGAATTACTAATGGAGGAAATTGTGATCAGCAATGGCAACGGTGGAAAAATATGTTTGAAGTAGCTTTTGTGATGGACTTATAAAGAATGTGATCCACCCATGACAGAGTTGGAGGTTTTGGAACACAGACTGAAGCACATTTATTATTGTTGTTGTTGTTATTATTGTTATTATTATTATTGTTGTTGTTGTTATTGTTATTTATGGGGTTGCAGGGCAAATGGGGCTGGGTGGCTTGCCTGGGCACATACACTGGGTGATTCATGGGTTTCTGGGCCTGGATTTGGGATCAGGTGCTCCTGACTCCAGGGCTGGTGCTCCATCTACTTTGTTACCTGGCTGCACCTATTATTCTTATTCTTATTTTAATTTCAATGTTTTCTTTCCTTTACTTTATTGCTCATATGGGTCTATATTTTTTGGGGGAAGGGGTATTATGTTTACTCTTAAACAAGAATATTTTAGTAATGTATAAAAAATATCATTTGTACAAAAATAAGAATAAATAAATAAATAAATTTATTTTTAAAAAAAGTGATTTGACTAACCTGGGTTCTAATGAATGCATCCTCACTGGAGAAATAAAGGTGAGGTGATTATATATTGGGAACACTGTAGAGAGAATTCTTCATCTAATACCATTTGGAATTGGTGGTTTCTAAAATCTCTTTTAAGATTCTGTTATAAAGTAACTTATTCCATTTACTATTAAAGCTAGTGTGGATACTAGAGTACCATTCCTAAGGATTAAGTGTTCATGAGGGTTTGCCAGACTAATTTTTGCTGTTGTCTGTCATTCAGGGGATGGAAAAAGTACCTATAGCTCAGTTTCAAATCTGGGGAGAGCTGAAAGGCAAGTGATATATTGGGAAAATGAAACATAATCACTTTTACATTAGCACATTGCACAGGATATTTTCTGCCTGCCATTTTTTAAACCAAAAATTCACTGCAAGACAGACCATAAAACTTTCTGTTTTATTTCATTTTGTTTTCTGACATTTTCATGATAGCTTACTTTGCCAGATAGCCATCTCTCATTGCCTTCCACTCATCCTGAGTCACCATTAATATCATTTTTACACCACCCCACTTCCCAACTTTCTAAATTTGGTCCTTGTGTTCTCTGCTCTATTGGAAGCTGTGGTCAAATTTCCCATTTGCCTAAACTCATATATTTCCATATCACTTCTCTAATGGACAACGACTTCAGATGTCACTATATTCCCACTGTTCTCTGCCATAGAAACCTCATCTTCTCTTATTCTCCTCTTCATATTACTTAGTGATAATACCAGAGAATGAAAATACCACCTTTTCTCTAGTTCTCATCATTTCAAGTCTATGAGCATTTTATCACCTACAAGAAATATATACTCCCTCATGTATTGACAAATACATGTTGAATAGTGTTGAATAGTTGCAAGAAAACTAAAATTTTAGTAAAAAAATGTCTGTTCAATTACCTATGTAATTTGTTAGATTTCTTGCTGTTTCTCACACATGGTGATCCATTTCTTAACTCTGTGTAATGGGCTACCCCAATGTCTAGAAAGGGTATCCTTTCACCCTTGCTTATCCTAATCAATGGTATAGAAAATGTTTAATAAATACATCATTCCCAATATACACATGGTCTACATGATTAGCATCTCCATCACACCTAAATTTTAGCATAAACAACAAAACTATATAACATGCCTTGATTGTAGTGTTTGGTAGTCTTTGCTAATTTCTGAGGAATTAATGCTCACAATGAAAATTTAACGATCTGTTCCTTGCATTTGGTTCAAGAATGCTCCAGCATGCATTGCTTTATATACCAAGATAAGATCCAAATGGATACAAGATTTAGATAGTATTTGTAAAACTCAAAATAAATAAAATCTTTCTTTAAATAAAAGAATGTTCCAGCATGCTTTGCTTTATGGCCCTTGATTTATCTCAAACTCAACCTCCTATAACAGAATGTCTTTCCTGATGTCCTCTGTTATTCTCTCCCTCTTCCAATTTACTTCATTTTTATTCTATAAGTACTTAAGTGATCAAAATGGGTCCATAATAGAGGCAGATAGATTGATACAGTAGATAGAACACTGCTCCTGGGGTCAAGAAAGTCTCAGTTCAAATTGGACCATAGAAAATTTCTAGTATTAGGGATATCAACCTCTATTTCCTTCAGTATTCTCAATAGTAAAATGGGTATGTTATTTGCATCTATTCATTGTTTGTGTAAGGATCAAATTATATACTATCTGTAAAGTTCCTGATCCAGTGTCTGAAAGATAGTAGGCACAATGCATACATTTTTTCCCTTCCTTGCAATACTGTGAGAACTTCTTAGAGCAAGAACTATATTCCATTTTGTCTTTTAGTATTCATCATCTACTACAATATTCAGCATATAGTAAGTATGCTTGTTGAGTGCTTGATTTATTGATTTCATAATCTCAGGGTAGTCCAAGTCTTAGTCTCCGGTGCTAAAACTGACATTTTAAGAACTCATCTCGTGATGCAATTATAAGGGCTTTTGCAAGGCAGTGGGGTTAAATGACTTTCCCAAGTTCATACAGCTAGGTAATTATTAAATGCCTGAGGCTGGATTTGAACTTAGGTCCTCCTTACTCCGGGACTGGTGCTCTATACACTGCACCACCCAGTTGCAACCTGTACAGGTGAAATTGTTGAATGAAATCATGCATATAAGGCACTTGCTAAATCATAAAGAAGAACATAAATGTCATTTATAAAAATAGATTAATTTTATAGGGTCAAACACGACTAATATGTATTAGGCTATAAACCACTGTCTCCACCTCTAAGTCCAATCTTTCAACTATACCATACCAACCATAAGTTGTAAGCATCTAAATTACATTCTTCCTTTATTATTTAACTTTTACCATCATTATTTTTGGAAACCTTAAATCCTATTGGTACTTATAGAAACAATTTAAAAATTTTAAGATGCAAAAACAAATTTTTAAAAAATAAAATCTTATATCTGTTGATCACATTGTTGATTCATTCTCTAAACATTAAGTTCTCAACACTGTACAGAAAAAATCAACTGTTCTTGCTTTATTTTTTTCACTTTCCAGTGGACTACCCTCCCCCACATCTGTCAACTTCTTAGAATTAAACAAAATAAATCAAAATACTGGCCACATCCAACAACATAAAGACAGCAAAAAGAAGACTAGTTTTAGCTGTTCGTTCTCCAAAATTAATATTGCTTCTTTCATTGTCTCAAGTGAAGTTATTTTTTTTTTTACAGAGGTTCCAATTGTTTGTCCTCATGCATAATGTCCATAATGCACTAACAGGAGAATTTTGTGCTTGTTTACTTAGAATTTGTCTAACATTTATCTTTATCATCTTTGTCAATCTGATAGGCGTGAGCTAATACTTTATATTTAATGTTGATTTAAGCTTATTTATTATTAACATTGTAAAGAATTCTTGCACATGATTATTAAGAGTTCACATTTCTTCTTTTGAAAATTAAAGAGAGCCAAACATTGGGGAGGAAGAATAGGATGAAAGGAAAGACAAAAGTACAAAGGGGGAAAGATAACTTGGAGATAAATAAAAAATTATTTATCTTAACAGTGAATGTGAATGTGATGAACTCTTCCAAAAAAAAAAAAAAACAGACGGAGGTAGCAGAATGAATTCAAAATCAGAATTCTAAAATATGTCTCCAAGAAATACATTTGAACCAGAGAGATGCATACAGTTTATGATAAAGGCCTGGAGCAAAATATATTATGCTTCAGTAGAAGTAAAAAAAATGGGGTAACATATCTGATTTCAGAAAAAGCAAAAGCAAAAAGAGAGCACATTAAAAGAAAAAAAAGAAGGAAATTACATCTTCTTAAAAAGGCATCATAGTCAATGAAGTTATCACTTTTAAACACAATTGCACCTAATGGTATAGCAATCAAGATTTTAGAAGAAAAAGTGAATTGATTATAAGGAGACATAGCCAGCAAAACTTTAAAATTTGGCACTTTAACCACCCTCTCCCATAACAACATAAATCTAAACATATAAACAAGAAGGAAGTTAAGAAGGGGAATAAAATCTTAGGAAACTTAGATATGATAAACCACTAGAGAAAACGGGGGGCATCTATGTGTCAGTGAATAAAGTACTGGTCCTGGAGTTAGGAGGACCAGAGTTCAAATTCAGCCTCAGACACTTAATAATTACCTAGCTATAAGACCTTGAGCAAGTCACTTAACCCCATTTCTTTGAAAAAAAGACAACAACAAGAAAAAAAGAAAAAGAAAAACAACATTATAACAAACTACAACATCAAGGACTGGTTTATGTGTCAGATCGATGGAAAGGGAAGCAGTTTATGACCAAGGAAGGGATGGAGAACATCATTAAAAACCAATTAGATAGTTTGGATTGCATTAAATTAAAAAAGATTTTGCACAGACAAAACCAAGATTAAAAGAGATGTAGCAAATTAGGAAACAATTTTTACAACTAGTATTTCTGACAAAGGAATCATTTCTAAAATATACAGAGAACAGAGTCAAATTTTCAAAAAAACAAGCCATTCCCCAATTGAAAAATGGTAAAAAAAATATGCAAAGGCAATTTCCAGATGAGGAAATCAAAACGATCCATAGTCATATGAAAAATTGCGCCACCTCACACCTTTCAGACTGACCAATATGACCAGAAAGGACAATGATCATTGTTAGAAGGGTTGTGAAAAAACTGGAACACTAATACATTATTAAATGTGAATTCATTCAACCTTTCTCAGGAGCAGTTTCGAAAGGGCAATAAAATTGTGTATGCCCATTGGTCCAGTAAGCCACTACTGGGTCTGTACCTGAAGAGATTATGAAGAAGGGTAAAACCTTTACTTGTACAAAAATATTCATAGCAGCCCTGTTTGTGGTGGCAAAGAATTGGTAATTAAGTGAATATCCTTCAGTTGGGGAATGGCTTAACCAACTGTGGTATATATATATATATATATATATATATATATATATATATATATATATATATATATATATATGTCATGGAACACCATAGTTCTATTAGAAACCAGGAGGGATGGGAATTCAGGGAGGTCTGGAAGCATTTGCATGAACTGATGATGAGTGAGATGAGTAGAACTAGAAAACCATTGTACACACTAACCGCAACATGGGGGTGATGATCAAATTTGTTGAACTTGCTCTTTCCATCACTGCAACAACCAGGGACAATTTTCTATGTCCAGAAAAGGAATTGTGGAGTTTGAACAAAGACCAAAGATTATTACCTTTAATTTAGAAAAAAAAATTATCTTATTATATAATTTTGCTATCTCTTAATACTTTATTTTTCTTCCTTAAGAAGGGTTTCTCAGGGGCAGCTAGAAGGAGTACTGGATAAAACACTGGCCTTCAAGTCAGGAGTACCTGGGTTCAAATCCGGTCTCAGACACTTAATAATTACCTAGCTGTGTGGCCTTGGGCAAGCCACTTAACCCCATGTGCCTTGCAAAAACCTAAAAGAAAACAAAAACAAAAACAAAAGCAAACAAACAAAAAAAATATGATTTCTCTCTCATCACATTCAACTAAGATCAATGCATACCATGAAAACAATGCAACGACTAACAGACTACCTTCTGTGGGTAGTGGGGGGGAGGGAAGGAATTATGATGGAGGGGAAAATTGTAAAACACAAAATAAATAAAATATTTCTTAAAAAAGCAAACAATACTATGAGTTGATCACTCTTGATGGATACAGCTTCTCTGAGCAATTCAGAGAGGTAGGACAACCCTACAAAAACTGTTATGGGCAATGCCATCACCATTCAGAGGAAGAAAAACAAAACAAAAAAAAAACCCTACAGAAAATAAATAGTTTCACATTAAAAAATTTTCTCTTATACTTTTCCTTTTTCTCATGATTTTCTTTCTTTTTGCTTAGTCTTATTTCCTCATACAAAAAATTACTAAACATGTTAAGCACAAATTTATATGTACAATGTTCACAACACTCTTCACTGCTGAGGGGAGGGGTGTGGGAAGGGAGAGTGGAAGGAAATTATGCATTTAACAAATTTGTATATGCATGTGAATATAGGTTGAAAAAATTTCATAACATATAATTGTAAAAACAAAATAAATAATTGTAAAGAGGTTAGTACAATTCTAGCCAAATAGCAGATACTTATTACCTTTCATTCCCTTCCTCTTCCTCTTTATATAAAGGCTTATAATGTAATTTAAATTGCGTCTTTATGCCTTCATCAAATCTATCTTTTGTATAAACAATAATTCTTCAAATTGTCATATATGTAAAAAATCAATGATGTTGCCTTTTTCATTAGGATTTACTAAAAATAGAATTTTCATCATGTTTTTTAACATTAATTTTTGAGCCAGGTTCTTTAGATTTTCTTTTTCTAAATTTTTTTCTTTGGCAAGGCAATGGGATTAAATGATTTGCTAGATTTTCAATTTGTCGTTCTATTAATATAGATAATTTATTTACTTACTGAATATTCATCCTCTTCACTTGTTTTCAGATTGTGCCAGAATGCATTTGCCATAATAGCTTCCAACAAATTTTCTTATTTCTTTTTCACTTATTGTGAAATTTCCATTTCCATTTTAATTTTTGTGATGTGCATCCTCTCCCATTAAAAACAAAATGTTGGTAACGAAGCTATTATTTTCTAGGTTTCTTTTTAAAAAAGATGAAAAAGCTTACTTCCCTTCCTCTTCAGATACTTTTTAATATTTTATGTAATTTAAATTTGATACTTTCTCTGAGACAAATCTAGTCTTCTACATTTCTATGTGAATTTCTATATGATTTCTTACACGTTCCATTCAACATGCATATAGTCACAATTCCCATTTTATAATATTCTGGATTCCAGAATATTCATTTTTTCCAGTTATTCTATTCCAAACATCATTCTTTTTTTATGTTGTATTAGCTTTAAACGAGAATGTTGAAATTTCCCACTACTGACAGTTTCCTTTTCCTTCCGTTCTGTAGGACGTTTAGCTTTTCCTTAAAATCAAAAGAACTCTGTCCCCAGTCAGAGAAGTTGGGATCAAATTCTGCCTTTGATTTTTATTTCCTATGTTATTGGAATTAAACACAACTTCTTGTATACAACATAGCCCCTGGAGTGCCTTCAAATCTAAATTTGTTACTTGATGACTTTTTCACTTCTAGGATAAACCTTTGATGGACAGACATAATTATTATTGATATAGTTTCATTTTTTTGTGGTGACTTTAATCAAAAAGCTATTTTCCTACTTGGATACCTTTTTTTGACACAGTTGAAGTTGTGACTTGACTAGGTTCACACAGCTATTAAATGTCTGTTGCCACATTTGAACTTAAGCTGCTTCTTACTTTAGGGTCGGTGTCTTATCTACTTCATATAACTGCTCATAAGTGTCTAAACCATGTTGATTTTCATTTTTGCCTTGCTGAAATATTGAGAACATCTACTTCATTTTACAAGTAAGATGAAACAGAATAGAGTTTATTCTAACACTTTATTATAAAACTTAATGGTTTAAAATTTTTTGATAAGAATCTTTGATATTATTGAATTTTGCTTCCAGATCCACCCTTTATGTTATTGTCAAGCTCATTTTTTCACAGTTCTGATTTTTAGCATTGCTTTATATTGAATCATATGATTAAAAATCTATTTCCCTATTCTTTTTGAAAAGGCAGTTTAAGTAGAGAAGTGGTGTCAGGTGATAATGAGTGAAATCATTAAATAGCTATAATTGGAAGAGACTGATCCCACTGGTCTATTTTCTCTGTCTTCACCCAGCTGAGAAATAGACCATTCTATATCCCTCTAATAATTTCCCTATTTTGTCTTTTTTAATCAACTATCTATCATTTGGGTTTGTTGAGGCCAAACTTTAGTTCCCTCAAAAGGAAATGCCCAGAATTAATTAATTATAATAATGATCCACTCTTTCTCCTTTTCACCATCTCCTACCATCTGAAGGTTCAAGCTTGATGATATTAAGTGTTTAGAAAATAGTAATTTCTTTTGTCTTTGAATTAACTTCCTAACTTTGCATGATCATGTGGCTGTCCTACCTTGGCATATAATTTATCTATCATTTGTTTCCTGAATGAATTATTTTTTCTTGGATGTAGAAATCTTAATGTTTAACAGTCACATTTCTTTTTTTTTCCACCTGATTAAAAATTTTATTTATTTTGAGTTTTACAATTTTCCCCCAATCTTACTTCACTCCCCTACCCCCACAGAAAGTAATTTGTCAGCCTTTACATTGTTTCCATATTGTACATTGATCCAAATTGAGTGTGATAAGAGAGAAATCATATCCTTAAAGAAGAAACATAAATTATAAGAGATTACAAGATCAGACAATAAGATAGCATTTTTTTTTCTAAATTAAAGGGAATAGTCCTTGAACTTTGTTCAAACTCCATGGTTCTTTGCCTGGATACAGATGGTATTTTCCATTGCAGACAGCCCCAAATTGTCCCCGATTGTTGCACTGATGAATGAGCGAGTCCATCAAGGTTAATCATCACCCTCATGTTGCTGTTAGGATGTACCGTGTTTTTCTGGTTCTGCTCATCTCACTCAGCATCAGTTCAGGAAAATCCAGGCTTCCCTGAATTCCTGTCCCTCCTAGTCTTTAATAGAAAAATACTGTTCCCTGTAACAGTCATATTTCTAGGATTTTTTTTTCTTTCAGATCATGACTTGTGAATTCTATCTATATTTACTTTTACTCATATTTTAATCATTTTGGATATTTCTCCTGTTCCTTTATATAGGATATACAAGTGCATTGTTTCTTCAGGGAAAGGCTAATGATTGTAAAACTGACTTTATTCATGCTGTGTTTCTAGATCACAATTTTTTTTGGATATGAGATAGTGATAGTGACTGTACTGTGATTTCATTACTGTAAGGAACTCACACATGAGAAAATTCTCTTTAATAAAATAAATTTATGCTGTCCCTGCAATTTATATTCTTAGGGAACTGCTTAAAGCAGAGATATAAAACACAGAAAGAGGTCCACAGTACACCTGTGTGTGGCAGAATCAGAATAAAATGAAATTGGAAAATATTTTTAAAAATATCAAATTGCAATATTCTAAAGATAATACCAATATGTGGTCTTTTAAGTTGATAAGCTCCTTAAGGGATCCTTATGTATGGTTTGTTGGGCCCTATTTCTATTTGAGCTTGACACCAATAGCCTAGAACACTCAGAAGACATACAACCTATAATGTAGGAATTGGAACTTGAATTCAGGTTTTAGTTTGCCTCAGATTTTCTACCAATTTAATGCATTATGTTTATATTAGTATTTATTTTATAGCATTTAATTTTTATTCATATTTTCTTTTATCATTAGTGTATCCTCTTATAAATGACAAGGTTTTATAAATTGTATTTTAAGCCATTTTACCTCCATACATCTGTTTCCTTAAAAGATTTAATATAATTCCTTATCTCTTATGTCATTTCTTTTAGTAGAGATGTAATCTCACAATTCTTTTGTGTAATCTATTTTTTCCTGGAATTCTATAGGTAATTTTTGACAGTTGTAATTTTCTAGCATTTTCTTTCCTTTATTTCATTGATACATATTTTTAAATGATTTGAACTGAACTCTTGTTCTCTAATAAATGAATGAGCTCTTCCTGGCCTCTTGCAAAAGTATTTCTTTGATAATGAATCTTTTGAACTTTACATATGCTTATTTATTTCTTCAGTATTTTTAATTTTTTCTATGTTATTTTCCTCATGAAGAATATTTTAAATACTTTTACCTCCTTTGTTTATAATAATGCACTACTTGTTGCATTTCTTACTATTTCAAGGTGATAAAGGGGAGTCTAACTTCAGCAACAAACCATATGCTCAGTTATCTTTCCAGATGTTCCTGCTAGTGATTAAGCATTTGACATTTATATTAGTCCAAGTTAATCCTTGTAATTACCCATTTACCCACTGTGGTACCTTGGACTTACCCACCACATAACCTAGAAAATTTTTTGAAGTGTATTTTTTATTTTTAAAATTTATTTATTTTCATCTATATGCACACTGATATTTTTAAGTTACAACATTTCCTTCCACCCTCCCTTATAACCTCCCCTCCCCTCACTGGTGAACAATCAGGTTAGCATTGCACATAGATATTTTGATAAACGTGTTTACAAACAAGTAATTTTTGGCATGAGGAATTAGGATTAAGGGGAAAAGATACATAAGAGATAATTTTTATAAAGTGTTCATAAGATTCAGAAGGATGTTTGTGTGTGTTTTGTTTTGGTTTGTTTTTCTTATTCTGGATAGGGATAATACAGTCCATAGACAGTCAAACACAATTGTCCTAGTTCTCTGAATTGCCAAGATGAGCTGCTTCCAATCAAGGTTGTTCATCTCAGGATGTTGTTGTTGATGAGCACATTGTTCTATTGGTTCTGTTTCCTTCCCTCAGGATCAGATCCCATAAGTCATTCCATGCTTCTCTAGAGTCTAACCATTTATGGTTTTTGAGAGAACACAACCTAGAAATGAAAGGATTTGCTTTTCGTATGAATGCAATAAATAACAGCTCTTATGAACAGGGTCAGAGAATATATGGAATTCAGGCTCAACAATATCTTTAAAACTATTCCAACATAATGTTCATTTTGAAGAGTATTGAACTGCCTACATACCTGTGAATTTGATGATCTGTATTACAAGTTCCACCATCAAAGGCAATGCATTTACAGTGAAAACCATTCCAAATCTATCTAAAAGAAATCCCAGCTCTGTCACAGTGATTTGCATTGTCTGCCAAAGATACTTTTTATGACTTACTATACAATAAAACCTCAGGACTGAATTATATTCATGAAAAGATTTGAAAGAATACTATGAAATAATCATTAGTGAAAGATGGAATCAACTCATTTTTTTTGTTGTTTCAGTAATCATTCTCAATAGAAATACTACTTCTATAATGTCTTACTTCAATACAAATAGCCAAAATTGTTGAATCCACCACACACTTTTTCAAGACAACAATATTAAATCACTGTATATTGCTGGGAATTGTGTTCTGAATTTGAAATATGACTTTGTCATACAAAATGTTGCATTCATCAACCTCAGGGATTGTCATTAAAGTTCTAATGGAAGGTTACAACAAGAAAGAAGAATTTTAATATCTGCCTTCAAAGTTCAGTTGAAGAAATATAAATGTTTAGCCCAAAGAAGAGAACATTCAAGTGGAAGATAATGATCATTTTCAAAAGTCTTAAGGGCTCTCATATTGCAAAGACACATATCTTGTCAAATATACCAATTGGAAGAACTCACACTCTGTTCTCTAAGTATGGTAATTGTGGGATAGCAGAACATCTCACCCTCCGTCCAAGAAAATACTGAGATATCAAAGGAAGAAGGATTATCCATACCATTGGGGGTAGTGATTCATAGATATATTAGGGCTACAGGATTAGTTGAGATGTTTAAGGGAGTTTACTCTTAAGACTAGGCAGCAAGAGAAAAAAAGTGATGGCTTTTCAACTTCTCATATCACTTTTAGGCCAGGTGAGGTATTAAATCAAAACAAAACAAAGAAGTCATTGTGCAAAGGATAGAGCAGGCTCACAAGCATGTTTTGAATAAGATAGTTAGAACTTCTATTGATATTTCCCTTCAGTAAATGTAGTTTACATTAACATTGGCATCATAGGTCATGTTTTCACATTTTGGCTTTCGCTGTACACATGTGAAAAGGGAATTAAAATTCTTTTTATTCTCTAATTTGGTCTAGGTCTGAATCAGACCTGCTTCTTTGATAATTGAATGTTGATATCAGAAAAAAATGAGATAATTCTAAGTCATTCAACAGTGAGGTAAACTGTGATTTGACCAGTATCACTTATCTTACTAAGTGCCTCAGGCCTGATTTGTTCTCAGCTTTGAAGTGGAGTCTGACTTCATCTCAGGTGCTCTATTCACTTTGTCTCCTAGCTATATCCACTTTCATCTTATATATCCATATTTATTAGGCAATAATAATACTGTAGTCCTTATGTATAATAGTATTCTTTATCCTACTGGATTTTCTATACACACACACCATTCATATAAGTTGTCCCATGTCTCCCTGTCTTCATATTCATTGTTTCTCATGGCACAGTAATCTTCCATTATATTTATTATGACTTTTTTGTTGTAAGACTTTTATTAATAGTGTATCATATTAGTCTTCATTCCTTCCTGGCTGCTGTGCTGACTCATGTCCATAGGACTTCATCTGCCATACCATCGGAATGTCTCCAAATAAAATGATTAACCTAGCCATGGAATTCACATAAATGAAGTACTGGATCCACCTGTAGCCTCTCTCTTTATTTCTCTATTTCTGTCTGTCTGTCTCTGTCCTTCTGTCTGTCTGTCTGTCTGTCTCTGTCTCTGTCATTGTGTCTTTGTTTCTCTATCTCTGTCTCTGTCTCTCTTTTTGTGTCTCTGTCTCTCAGTTTATCTGTTTCTCTGTCTTTGCCTCTCTGTCTGTCTCTGTCTTTTTGTATCTTTCAGTTTATCTATCTGTTTCTGTCTCTGTCTCTCTTTGTCTCTCTGTCTGTCTCTCTGTCTGTCTCTCTGTCTGTCTCTCTTTCTCTCTCTCTCTCTCTCTCTCTCTCTCTCTCTCTCTCTCTGACAAATCATGCCATCATTCCATTCCAGGCTACACTGTTGAATCATCTCAACAGGACTTTCCCTATATATCTTCCATGAGAGAGATACATTCACCCCTCTTCTCCCATGCCAATCCATTTTTCAATTCCTTTTTATGTGTTTTCTTCCAACATTAGAATGTAAGGGTAAGGACTGTCCTTCTACTGTATGTATATTAACAGTTCTTGGTAAATAGAAAGTTTTTAATTAATGCTTATTTGTTTTTATTTCTATTAGTAGGCATATTTGATATCTTAATAAAACACATAAACAACACTCAATTATAGCAGAAATCCACTAATTCTTTGATTTTACTTGGAATAGTGGAGACAAAAGGTCTTCAAAAAGCTAGATAGCCCAAATTTTACATTAACTGCCATTCAACAATTGTCAAATAATCTTTATTATCCAAGACATTCTGAGTTAGGCAACTTCAGTTTACAATTTCTCTGGCCCAGCTGTCACAACATTAACACCTAATTTACATTCTGGCATGGTATCACCCTATTTCAGGGCAGTTAGGTAGCAATGTAATAAAGTGTTGGTTTTGAAGTCAGGAAGACTCAACTTTCTGAGTTCAAATATAGCCTCAGCTAATAAGCTGTGTGAGCCAGGGCAAATCTCTTAACCCTGTTTGCTTCGAGTTCCTCATATGTAAAATGAGCTGGAGAAGAAAATGCATACTATTCTAGTATCTCTGCCAAAAAAAATGAAAAATTTGATGTAAATAAAAATGACTGAAGAACAGTAACAAAATGACCATCATGTTTCACTGATCTGCCCATGAGATCAATGGAGCATGATTTTTTAGAAATAGTTCAGAAAATTCTATATTATTTTTATTGGTTAGGTAGCCATATATTAGAAGAGAACTTGAAATTTATAGTGTTCTTTTTTTTAACCCAACCAATGGGATAAGATGTATGTAATCTCTAATTTTGTCTCTTTCAAATAATCTGCTTCTAGCATTCCTATAATCATACAGTTTCTGCCAGTTTCTTCCCAGCAAAAGGCAACCATTGCTGAGCTACTGCATCATTTAATGGAAAAAGCTAGAGTGAGAAGTTGGATAATTTTGTCTAAAAATGCGTTCTAGTATGTTAAACAACTATTGAGTCCCAAATCAGTTCTATCATATTACCGTGCAAATGACACACCTTTTCTGAATATTGATTTTTTACTTTCAATGTGTTTGGGAGGGTCTTCTTAACCATTAGCTATTTATTCAAACTAGACCTTACTGAAAACAATTCAAGAGTAATTATATGTCAATAAAAACAATGCATATATTCATATAGAAACTTTGTTTTGTGTTCTTCATGACATGAATGAACAAATTTCATAACTATTAAATGAAATTTTAATGTTTACAAAGATTCATAGCTAAAATTTAATAGTGAGAGTTTGTGCCATAATTTAAGCTTTTCCAAATGTTTTGTAAATATCTTATTTTGTTCTTACAAATAACTCTGGGAGGTAAGTGCTACTGTCAATTCCATTTTATAACTGAGAAAACTCAGTCCCAGAGAGGTTTTGACATTTCAATGTCATACAGCTAGTAAATATCTGAGGTTGGATTTGAACCCAGGTCAATCATTTTGTCCACTCTTCTTTTTTAAAATGATCTTCTGAGTTATAAATTATAATTATTATAAATATATTTTTCATTATCTTTATTTGCTAACATATACTATGCATATTGCCTAAAATATATAAAGTTATAAATATAATTCTTTTTTATCAACAATTTATACATGATAATGGATATGTCACTGATCACATTGCTAGTGAATATCAGAATGAGGATTGACATTTGGAAGTCTCTTAATTAACATTCTGAAAATTTTTATTACATTATCCTGTCTTAACCACTTCATGACCTTGCCTATACAATCTGTTTGGTGACAGACCTCTTGAACAACTCTTTTGTAAAGGAAACTCAGCATATTATCAAGGACAGAAATGAAAGTCTTATTAGAGTTCTTAGAAAAGACTTAGTTTACAAAGAAAGAAAACATAGTCTGAAGAATGGCTAAGCAAATTGCTGTACATGAGGGTAATTAAGTAAAGCTATAGTGTAAGACATGATATATGGGAAGAATTCCAAGAAGACTAACATGGACTGATGCAGTTATATTAAGCAGAATCTGAATCACAATTTGCATAATGACTACAAAACTATAAAGAGAAAGGACACAATAAATACTTAATGTTATACAAGCTTGGTACTAAAGAACTGGGAGAATGTGTGCCTTCCTTCTTTGCATAGATGCAAAGACTATATGTAGAGGTCATTGCAGTGCTGTCAGAGTTGATGTGTTGTTTGGTTTTGCTAATTTGTTATGCCTTTCTCTCTCTTTTTTATTGTTATGTATTACTTGCTGGATAGCACAGGACATAATAATACATTTGGAAATGAAAGTAATATAAAAAACAAAAATATTACCAAACATTAAAAGAAAAGAACTAAAATCAAGTATTGGTTTGGTATTCCTCATTAGAATTCTGTAATTATTTACTGAGAAACATAAAAGTGACAGGGCCAAAGCCTGGAATAGGGATAGGGATAGACAGACTAATATACAGTGATATGTGAATTATGATTGTCACAACTATGTCAGCCACCATCTGGGACCAGTATTCTCCATTTCTGATATCTAAGCCAAAGAATATTTGGTAAGGGGAGATTGGAATATTTGCCAAATTAGTCCCTTGGGAGTAAAAACTCTATATCAAAATGTGCTGAAAGAATATTGCTTCCAAAATACAGTATGGAATTTTTGAATTCTGTATTATGCCAGTCTATTAGTGAATACCACTAATTTGTCAACGATTATCTCAAAGTCAGAATTTCAAGATCTGTGATAGTAATTTACCTTAATGATGTTCTTAACTACTCATGGGATCCCTTATTGCCAAACTGACCCAAACTTTCATCTAGTGCTATTCTGATAGTAGCTATTTACCAAGTGCTCGGGGACCTATTCCGAGCCTTCCTGCTCGAGGACCTATCCCGAGCCTTCCTGCTCGGCCACACTACCCCGAGCCTTCGCCTGGATACATACCTTTCCCCGGTCTTCGGTCGTCACGGACCCGTCGGTCTTCGGACGCCGGACCCTCCTTTGGGGAAGGAGGGCAATAACTGGACAGAACACCCGGTTGCAGTCTAACAGCAGGTCTTTATTGCTTACATAGCAGCGAAAAATGGCTCTCTCCTTCCCCAGTCCCATCCCTTATATAGTCTTCTGCTCCTCCCCCGAGCTCCTCCCCTGTTCCTCCCTCATGGGCGGAGCCACTCCTGTTACTGGGGCGTTCCCAGCACCCATGTGGGCGGGTTCACACCCCCAGGCGTCTCCTAACCCATAGGTGGCCAAGGTCCAGAGCTGGGTCCAGAGCAATTCCCCCTTTTTGTTTAAACAGGGGTAGTGTCCATTTTTGGTCGTTCTCTGGGATTCTGGAGAAGAGCACGAGGGTCAGCCTTTGATAGCGTATTTTTGCAGCAAGCATATGTAGCAAAAGCCTATAATAATAATATTATTTCAGATCTGATTTAAATACACATACACAGACATATGTACGAACTCACAGAAAACAATCATTTTTAACCAAGCTGTGATTGATGCCCTGGCCGGCATCAATCCCAGAATATAGGAACATTTTCCTATCCCTCCAGGCCAGTAGAGAGATGTGAAAATGTCTCATTGAAATTTAACTACACCTATCATTGTTTTTGATGAACCAATTAAGACCGGTCAAGAAAAAATAACCTTTTTAGAATCAATTAGAATGTCTTGAGGAACCTCTTATATAAATTTATTAAAAATTCTTAAATAACCAATTAATATAAAATTTGAATGCATTCTTAACTAACTCTATAAAATATAATTTTAACTATTCTAGCACACAAAAATGTAATTATAAGTACAAGCACTAGTGATGTCTATTTTGCAGTAACACAGGATAGTTCTGGCAGAAGGCCTCAATCCTTAGAGAAAGCGCTGCCTGCAGTCGCTTTCACCAGGAAAGATGAAATGCAAAACGGTGGATAATAAATATTTATATTGGTGCTGAACGAGGAGTGCGATGAATAAGAGACATGGTATCTGCCTTGATGTTGGTCAAGGCAGTCTTCATTAGGGATATTAAAAACCGTATCAAGCAGGGGCCAAAAATACAAAGGAGAAATAATATGGCAACAGGACCTATCCAGCTGAATAACCACTGTAAAAATTGTAAATGCTTGAGATAGTTAGCAATATTAAAGGCAGCAGTTTGATGATTTGAAAAATCAGTCGAAATATTTCTCAGTTCTTGAAGCAATAAGGCTAACTGATGAATGTCTGATGAAGCATTATGAGATAGTAGTGCACCCTGTAATGCAGCCCGTATCCGAAGCCATGAACCAACAAAGGAAGAGTTGGTAAGATTTACCTGTAATGGAGTGACACACAATGGTTTATATCTATAATGACAAGGAATTTGGGTTATCAATTCATGGTAAGCAAGCTCATTTCCAATGTAAACTACTACAGGGGCCAAAGCATCTATTTCCTTTTGAAGTGCCCAATTTATATGATTTTGGGTGGTCCACATGGATGATTGCTGGGTCAAGAAGTTCTGCAATACAGATGCCAAATATCCTTGTCGTTGGTAAAGATCCTGAATTTGGAATTCCTCATAAAGTGAGAAAGCAAAATTTATAATATTAAAAGCAAGATCAATCACTTCACGCTTTTGCAATGGAATTGAAGGAAGATTCCCACGAAGTTCATTCCACAACTCATCTATAGGATGTTGTGCCCATGGTTGTTTAGCTTTTACCGGTACAAGTTGATATTTTTGGCGTTTCAGGATAAATATTGCGCGACCATGATGCCGAGAAGTTAAAGTGTCAGTGAGTATGGCATTAGGACAAGAAATGCGGTAAGGTTGAAGACCTGCGTGTTGTTGATCATGTTTTTCAATGGATGTGTTTTTGGTATGACAAAGGAGGAAAGCATAGTCGGGAGGTGCACGAGTCTCAGCTACGAATCGATAACATAACTTGTCAGTATGTCCTTGAGTATCATGGCAGGTTGAATTCAAATTGCCAAAAATAGAACGCCATGTCCCAAATGTAAAATCTGAGCAGGATGTACCTTGCTTACAGGGGAATATGCGGAGGGAAGCATCTATTGGTGCAAATGGTAGACCCAATCGCCACAAATGTGGGTGGGCAGTCCCTAGGGGAAAGGCAACTGGTGCAGGAGCTGCTATTTGTTTGTATTTCTTTGTAGAGGAGATATAATCCCAAAATCGTAGGTGCACAGAAGAATTGTATATTGTAGGGCCACATGTTGGAACCCCAGTAGAGCAAGCATGTATCGGAACCCAGGTATCTCCATCTCCTTCAGGGCAGGCAGCGAAAGACACTGTACCATTATAATAAGAGGCAAGCTGCATGTATGCCTGTGATGTTTCATGGGTGCAATTCAGGGAATGTGGGATGGATAACATGGTTACATTTAGACGGGTGATATGATTCTTCAATTCTTGTGTATGATGAAAAGAGGAAGAAAAAAGTTTACTTTCTAATTTGATACATGTGTTATCTAAGCTTGTATCATCCGAAAGTATGGTGTCTGTATAAAGACATATCGGTGGATTAGAAGCATATACTGTAAAATTGTACTTAGTTATCTCAGTTTCCTGTACTTTCTGCATATCTCGGTGTTCAGTGTCCCCTACTAACTTGGTGGCATTCCCTTTTATCTTAAATGGAGGTGTCATGTCATGCCATCCTAAAGCTTTAAGAGCTGGCGGGTCCACTACCAACCCCCAGAACCATGCACCTTGTTGATCTTCCTGCACTCTATGTGCCTCAGTAAGATTATACCATTTACTGTTGAGAGCTTGTGTCCCGGGTAGCAGACTCAGGGCAAGGAGGGCAAGAGTCAAGGTCTTCATTCTCTTTTCTCTCCTTGGGTGTCGCCGTCCTCTCCATCTCCGTCTTCTCTTTCTTATTTTTATCTTCTCCGAGGTCTCTGACCCACTTGGTTGGAGCCCAGACTGGTTTCTCCTTTTCTTTGCCATCCGGATTTGGATCTGGTTGAATACAAAGATACCCTTGTCCATTTATAATTACCGAGCCTGGGCCATGCCATTGGCCATCTGGGCTTTTCCACAGTACTCGGTTGCCTATTGGGCAGGGAGAGGGATGGCTAGTTGCGTGTGTGTGGAGTGTTCGTAAAGTTCCTGCGAAAAAACGCAAAGCTGGGGAGGTACCATCATCTCTCAATTGAAGAAAATTCATGGTGTATACGGCCTGTGCTAATTGTGTATATATAAGGCGGCCACGACCACTGACTCCCCCTTTTTGTTTAATGAGGAGGGTTTTAAGGGTGCGGTTAGCACGTTCAACTATGGCTTGACCAGTGGAATTATATGGAATTCCAGTTTTGTGTAAAATGGAAAATTCTTGACAAAAGTTTGCAAATGCCTTGGAAGAATATGCAGGGCCATTATCTGTTTTTATGGCTGTAGGAACTCCACAAGTAGAAAAACAGGTTAAAAGATGTGCTATAACATGGCGGGCTGCCTCACCAGGTTGAATTGATGCCATGACAAAATTAGAAAAGGTGTCTATGGAGACATGAATAAGGGTTTTCCCATAGTGAGTAACATCCATCTGCCATAAAGCATTAGGATGGTCTCCGCGGGGATTAATAGCACAATCAATGGGTGGGGGACGAAATGGAGCACAGCCAAGGCATTGTTTCACTATATCCCTGGCTTGATCTTTAGTGATGCCATACAGATGACGAAGAGAACGAGCTGAAAGATGGTACTTATCATGTGCCTGATGGGCTTCTGAGAGTAAAGGGCATAGCAATGCTCGATCTACCGTATCATTACCACTGTAGATGGGCCCAATAGTAGAGACATGGGAACGGACGTGCAGCACAAACACAGGACAATGACGAGAAAGGAGAAGATTTTGAAGGTCTGCTAACAAAGAAGCAATAGTACTAACACGAGGATTGATAAAAGCTGTAGGGAGTTCTCGAAGTGCTGCAGCACAATATAGACTGTCAGTGATAAGATTAACAGGCACGTTGGCAAGATAAGCAAGAGCACGTGTAACAGCAAGGAGTTCATTTTTCTGGGCTGAGGTATACTCAGTGGTAAAAACCCGCAATATTTGCTTTTGTGGGATGTAAAAGGCTGCCCGTTTATTTTTGGTGGCGTCTGTGAACACATTTGGTCCATCAACAGGGGTAGGGGAAATAATTCGTGGTGGGGGTTGTAATGGAAGACTGTCCCATCCACGCAGCGTTGGGGGTAATGAAAGATTGATGACATCACATGAAGTAAGTAGGGCAGCCCATTCAGGGATAGAGTCAGTAAAATAGCGAAGAGCACCTTCAGAAGCACAAATATTTAAAACAGGATATTTTCCAAACATACAAAGACAACGATCAGACATAGCTAGGAATAAATTGGCCAGCATCGTAAATTTACAAGGGATGCTTCTTTTACTTCTCTGGAAATATTGCCATTCTAGGACACCTTGCTTTTGATAGAGACAACCAATATGTGACTTTTGATTTAAAATTGTAGCAAATATAGGTTGCTCAGGATCAAATTGAACTATAGACTCATGACACCTGGACAAAATCTGTGTCATGGCCTCCTTGGCTTGTGGGGTCCAATTCCGGGGTGAGGTCAATGTAGAATCTCCTTTTAGGATATCATAAAGAGGATACATCAAATCATCAGGAATAGGAACTGTAGAACGTATCCATTGTATGGAACCAATAAGTTTCTGGAAATCATTAAGGGTACTACATTTCTCTAAATTCACCTTTGGGGGTATTCTAGATGCCCTCCCTTCACTAAGGGTGTGACCAAGGTATTGATAAGGGCTAGTATCTTGTATCTTATGAGGAGCCACTTGAAGCCCATATTTACTCAAGGAAAGGAGCATTTCTTTTGTTAATTCTTCCAGCTCCGTGGCTTGCTTAGTAGCCATGAGAATATCATCCATATAATGGATTATGATGGCCTTTGGGTACTTACTGCGCAGCGGGGTGAACAATAGCTGCAACATAAGCTTGGCACATAGTAGGACTATTGGCCATTCCCTGAGGTAATACAGTAAACTGATACCTGATTGATGGCTTTGAAAATTTTTTGATGGTACCGAGAATGCAAATTTGTCCCTATCCTCAGGGTGAAGGGGAATGCTATAAAAACAATCCTTAATATCTATTATCTTTATAACAAATTCTCTAGGTATAAAGGCAGGAGAAGGAAGACCCGTCTGTAGCGGGCCCATAGGGACCATTCTTTTATTCACCGCCCGTAAGTCAATAAGCATTCTCCAGGTGCCAGCTTTCTTTTTTATTACAAATACTGGAGAATTATAAGGGCTGGTGGTAGGCTCAATTCTGTGTTGTAACAATAATTCCTCAACTATATCTTTCAATGCGGTGAGCTTCTCCGTAGAAAGGGGCCACTGTTCCACCCACACAGGGTTATCACTCCTCCAAGTAATCTTTGGGCAGCTCACCATAACAGTAGCCCCTAGGAGTTTGTTGCCAAATGTTCAGGGGTGGTAAGATACAATTGTAACTGATGTAACAAATCTCTACCCCACAGGGCAGAGCCTAGTCCCGTAATCTTTAAGGGACGGATAAAACCACTTTGTCCTTCATAACTCCATCTTAAATGACGTTCTGCTTTTTTAGCCCCTTGGTGGCCTCCCACCCCCAAAATAGGGGTGATAGATGACATAAGTGGCCAAGAGGGGTCCCACTGTGCTGAATCAATAACAGAGATATCAGCTCCAGTGTCGATCATTCCTGACACTAATTTGCCTTCTATATTTATTTGTATAATAGGCCGTTGTAATCGGACTTCAGTGCACCAATTTACTTGTGGGACACTCTCACTCTCAATCCATGGCAGAGATATTCCTCGGCCAATAGCCATGCCAGGGGGAAGGGTTACTGGGTAGCAGTGTGGGTTGGTAAGGTATACAGTAGTATCACCAGATGGCAGTAGTTGGGTGTGGACAAGTACAGGAGAATATCCTGTAGCACCCACTATCAGTCGGGGAAATGTGGCCGGGACCACTTCTATGGAGGCAGTACACCAGGGGTTGATTATTAATGAGTCCTTTTCCTTTCCCTGTTCGGCAACTGTTAGAATAGTTTGACCTAGATCCTCTCGTACTGTAGTTCCCTTTGATATCGCTCCTGCAACCCTTTTGGTTCCGGGTCTGGCCCCATGGGCATCTCTGAGGCTACTGTGATAGGATAGGCTCTGGTGTCGGGGCCCCCACGAGGAGGGCCCCTCCTCCCGTTTCCCGGAACCAATGTTTTCTTAGATCTACAGAACTTTGCCATATGTCCACTTTTTCCACAGGAATAGCAGGTGGGCTGTATATTGCCCTTCTTTTGACCTGCACGACACTGTGCCTTAAAATGCCCTTCTTTTCCACAATTAAAACAAACGCCCTTTCGTTGTTTAAGGCCTTCACTAATCCCCTGAGCTATGGCCATCGCCATAGCTTGGTGTTCTCTACTTTTAGGAGGGGCCTCTAAGAGGCGCTCGATTATATCACTTATGGAGGGATTAGCGCCCAAACCAGTCAAGAACTGTTGATATTCAGGGCGAAGACCCTCTTTTACCACCTGTGGAATAAGCAGTTTGGAACCAGTTGCGTGTCCTAAAACACGTACGACTGTTTCTTGTACCCTACTGATAAAATCTGTAGGGGTTTCATTGGCTCGTTGTTTAAGACCAATAAGTTTCTCCCTTTCTGCCCCTTGGGCTTCTAGCTTTCCAAAGGCTCTGACATGGCAGAGTTGGATAGCTGCGAATACCATAGGCTGTAAATGTATTTGGTCTCTAGGTCTTTTCCATCTTCCTGTCCCTGTAATCATCTCATAAGCCTCATCAGGGTTGGTGATACCTCTCTCCTCTATATACTGTTCTGCCTCTCTCTTTACAAGGGCAGTAAAAGTAACTGCTTGCCCTGGAGTGAGCACTGCACCAGCAACCTCTTGCCAATCATAAGGGATCCAGGGCCATGCAGCAGTGGCATTAGTTAATAAATGTTTCACATATGGTGAAGAGGGGCCGTACTTGGCAACAGCTTCCTTGAGTTCTTTCAATACTTTAAAAGGAACTGGCTCATGACGGCGATTGCCACCCTGGCCATCATCAAAAACAGGACAAAGAGTTGGAGTAATACCCCAATCTTCCCAATCTACAATTTCCCCTTCTTCAGCAGCCGCTTTAAGACTGCGTGCTATGAGACTTCCTGGAGCAGGACCCCTAGAAGAGCCAAAGGTAAAACTGGCTCGGTGTTTCAGAGTCATGGCGGACAGAGGTGGAGACTTCTTCCTCATCTGTCTCTGCCTGTGGGTGTGGCCTAAACACTTCCTCCTTTCTCACTGTTT